>NC_089492.1:28274444-28578055 GCF_036850765.1 Saccopteryx bilineata
TATACATTCTACATTTATAATAATTTTTAGTTGCAAATGCAAAACTTATCGCTGTGTGCCACAGTCTGGTTACATCAAGAATATGCTTTCAGTTCTGAGGTTTTCCTTAGAACTGGAGGATTCTAAGGAAACTTAGCCTGGAGGGTACAAGCAGGATGGACAGAATCTTGAAACCATATTTACAGCATGGGAATAGCTGAGTATCTAACCTGGAGAGAAAAGAATTAGGTATAAATCTTTCTGAGAGTTGTTTTAATTGATTGAATAGGGGTGTGTGAAACTGGAGTCTACTACTCAAACTCTGGTTGGGGATTTAGCAGCACTAGCCTTGTCTGGAAGTTATTAGAAATGCAGAATCTGAAGTTCCACCCCAGACATCCTGAATTAGAATCTTCAATTTAACGCTGTTCTAAAGAAAGAATCTCCATGCAAATAGAAGAACATTACAGAGAGGCAAAATCTGACTAAGTATGAACAAAACTCTCTAATGGTTCTTTCCAATATGAATGGACTGCCTAGTACGTGGTGAGACCCCTCCTCAGTGGAAACACCCCAGTGGAGGTAAATCACCATGCTTTAGGATTGTCATGGAGAATTGGAATGTTGATTTGATTCTAAAGTCTTTTTCTGCCCATGTGAGTCTAAGAACTTATACTGGGCAGGGTGGGTGAGGAGGAACCTAAATTCTGAAAGAGGACCTTCCTTTATTAAGAGTTCTAGTCTTCTCTCTGTCATTTACAAATGAAGTGATTTCTGGCAAATCATTTACCTAACGTTCTCACTGTCAGAGGGGAAGAGGGTTGGAAGATTAGTGAAAAAGATGAAGGGATTAAACAAAGAAAAAACCTCATAGACACAGACAACAGTGTGGGGATTACAAGAGGGAAAGGGGGTGGGGTGGTAGAAGAGGAGCTAAATGGTAATGAAAGGAGAGTTGGGATGGTGAGCACATAAAGCAGTATACAGACGATGCATTACAGAAATGTATTCTTGAAACCTATATAATTTTATTAACCAGTGTTACCCCAATAAATTTAATTTAAAAAAATTTTTTGAAAAGGACAGTAATGATAATACCTCACCTGCCTTGCAGGGATGTTGTAAAAATTAGATATAAGTAAAGCACTTGGCATACTGAATGTTCAATTAACAGTAGTTATTATTATTAACCAAAGACTACAAAATTTTTGCTTAACTCTGCCAAAAATATTATTTTGTGAACCACTTGAACTCATGATTAGTTTTACAACTAAAATGAGATGTGAAGAAGTTATCTGAGAATCAGAATATAGATTTAGATTTAGGGAAATCTAAAATAAATTATAATAAATATTAATGGTAATAGAAAAATGAATATAAAGTTGCCATCATAGTGTATTTCTAAAATAGTGAATTATTAGCTGTAGGCATCTGCTGCTTTGACAAACTAGTCACATTAACTAAGAGAGACTGACATATGAACTGAGCTACTGATTTATGTCTTATTAAGTATTTAACTATATATGACATTGTATATTATGTAGCTTATCATTATTGGAATGAGAATGAAATTATTTTTCAATCATAGCTTTTATGAAGTTTCCCTTCTCCCTTTTTAAAATAGAAAGACTGTTGTTTTATTCAAACTAGAACGGTTTATCAGCTGAGTGTCAATTCTGCCTGATCAGAAAATGAGATAAGCTCCAAAATGCTGAAAAACTTGGCAAAAATGAATCTAACAACTTTTTTGGATTTTTCAAAAATCTCCATTGATAGGGGGGCAGAAAGAGAGAGTTAGAGAGAAGCATCAACTCATTCTATTTAGTTGTACACTCCATCGATTGCTTTTCCTACCTGCATGGACCAGGGATTAGACATGCAACTTTGACGTGCCAGGACAACACTTTATCCACTGAGCCACTTGGCCAGGGCCTTTATGTTTTAATTAAAAGAATTCATCATATGTTACAACTTGGTTAACTTTCACCAAAACACATGGCAGAAAGTGTCTCAGTTGTCTCCTCCAGAGCTTTTCTTTCACCTAAAGACAAAAAATAACAGGACTCCACAAAGAATGGATGTAGACTCCTGTGCTAACTCTGATCAGTCACACCACCTCTGCTTCCTGCACCAGAAGCACTGGCTGCCGGGGTGTGTGTATCCTGAAAGAAAACAAGAACTTCTTGGCATGCACCACTTCCTCCACAGTCTTCACTAATCTACTATCATATAACCTAAAACTCTTCCCTTCTTTCTCCAGCACCGGGTATAGGAATAGTTTCATCTCTCTTTTTATGCCTCTCCTCTCTCCTTCACTTCATACTGGCTGATACCTAAGGGCTGCCTCTTGCCTCATAAGGTTTGCAGGAAAAAATATGTTAAAGTTATCAACACATAATTACAGATATATATTGTATATTATGATTATTATTTTTAAACCTCTCAACATTTGCTACTGAGTCTTAACATTGGCTTTAAGCCTACAAAAGTCTTCTACCTGAGCTTTGTTTTAACTTAAACTTCCTTATGAGGAGATTCTGCAAAATCTGGTTTATGGATTTGTAAAGATGTTTGCTGAGAGGGAAGTCTGGAGTAGGCCCTTTTAATGAGGCACTTAGGGAACTATATTAACTCCTTTGAGCCATGAGGATACTATTTAGTGGCCTCCATAACACTTATCAGCAGTACTTTTGCACATAAAGCCCAACCAACCTAGGAGTTCCAAATAGTACCCTAGTGGCCTAACTTTATGGAAGGTAGTGACTAATGCCCTGGAGACAACCTGGCTTTGTATTGAAAACAATTACCCCCATAAACTGAGCTTCTTATTAACACAAATATTTCAGTCTGAGCACCATACTTTTCGGGAGTTGTTTCTGGAAAAAAGTTAGGAGCACATTTTCAACTGCATTTTAACATCTTTCCATTAAAAAGAGCAAAATTTATAAAAAATTTAAAATGTGGTAAAAAAATCATTCTTTTGCTCTTTCTTGGGCTGTCTCAGCAGTTAGTGGAGATCCACAATCAAATTGTGAATTAAAGCACCTTTGGAAACCACAGGTCAGTCACCTTGACCCCTTATCTGTTTTCTTTAATTATTTCTATGAAAAGAGATGAAACCCATAGGATACATGGGCTGTGTCTGGTTTCAATTGTGTTCAGCTATAAAAAGTCAACACGTCCTATGAGCATTATGAGACAAAACAAAGTATCTAAGACAATTATTTTACTAACTTGGAAAAATACAAACCACAACTGAACATTTCTGCAAATTTTGGCAAAAACTAATGAACATTGTTGGTCTTTTCTCTATGTGCAGTTTTTAAGCAAAATGTGATTTGTTTGTTTGTTTTTTAACTTCTGATTTTTTTATTTTTAATTTTTTTAATTTTTTTATTATTCTTACTAATTTTAATGGGGTGACATTGATAAATCAGGGTACATATGTTCAGAGAAAACATCTCCAATGTTTTAAAGACAATTTTAAGTCAGCATGAGTTTAGGTTAAATTCCAGTGTCTTTTTTGCCTTTTATTAAAGAGCTAAAGGAGAAATAGAATTAACAACCAATCTGAATTGTGGCATGAAAATCTTTCATGTGATTGTGATTGGTGTAACTAAACATAGTAGTTTTCATGAAAGACTATAGTATAACGTTCTTAGATTTCCTTTATGGAAAAGAAGAAATTCTATTTTTTATTATTGTCTATTAATTCTCTAAGGACTTGCTGTTTTTTCAGTATCAGCACTGAATTTTGTTTAAGCTTTTATTTTTATTTTTATGGGTGTTACAAGCTTTTTGGAGTAAAATATAGACCTATGGTAAACTGTTATGTATCCAGTACTGTGCAAACCTATTTTAATGTCCTTCAGCAGTCTCTGTATTCCAGGCATGAATATAATTTTTTCCAAGGACAGTACATAATTCATAATCAAGACATGCCTAATATGGACTCGAATATAAAGATGAGGTTTTTACACCTGTCTCTTCCTTGTTTATTACTCAGACGATTTGATGTGGTTAATATAGACTTTCCAATTTGCCTTTGGAATAGCTGTTTCATACCATGATTGTATGATTCTTCACCTTTGGTGTACAGCAGATTCAACATTGAAACTTTTAAGTGTGCAGATTTCTAAACCCGCCACCAGACATACTGAGTCAGAACCAGTATTTGGGGAAACCAAGTTATCTATAGTAAAAAAAAAAAAAAAAAAGAAGAAGAAGAAGAAGAAAAAGAAAATGCTACACAGCTGTTTTTGATATGCACTTCTGGTTGAGAGCAACTGTCAGAACTATCAATTTATTGCTATGTTTAAGCTCTCAAAAATTACCTCTTTTGTAGATGCTAAAACTTCTGAGACATAAAGAGAAAGGGATTAAAATAATAGGAACAGAGGGAAGTTGAAGGAGATGCTTCTCTTTAGCATTAGGAAGCAGAAGTAGGAAAAAGTAGTCTACATATCTACACTTGCTTTATGTCATAGATTAGCCCCAACTGCAATCTGTTGGCTTTAAGAATAAGAAATTCAATAATCGACTTTTGTATAAGCCAACACTCAACTTGTCATGAGAATACATTAGTTCCTAGCATATGGAAGCCTTTTAAATTGCTGTTTCAGTATCCCCTTAATTAATTTTTAGGCTAAAACAAGACTGGATTATTTTGTTTTGTTTGTCATAGAAAGAAACCTGTTCAGTCTCATGGGAGAGAAACAAGTAAACAGAAAATTAATATGTATTGTGATATATCCTTTAACTACAACCACAACAAATAGAATTTTGTTAAGTTCTCCTGTATCAACACTAAGATTAATGCTTTAGTTATATTATTTCATTTCTTTCTTCACAACACTCTGTATGGAAACATTTTTATCCATGTTTTGCATAAGGAAACAGAGGCTCAGAAATAATGTTGGACAGTGCACAGCAAATATGTGGCAGAAAGGCTTCAAATTAGAACAGAGACAGGGAGTAGAAGTTATTTAATCAGAGCCAAGCCTTTGTTGCTAAGCATCAGATTCATGGTCTGCCTGATAAATTATTCAATAGACAGTTTACTAATGTGGGAACCCATTTTCCCTTCTTTCATTTATTTTTCATCTTTTTGATGAAACAGTTGTTTCTGCATCACTGCACTTTTAGCTAGTAGAAGGTTTCCTCCCTACACTATCTCTCTAATAGGCGCTTTTGATTCCCTGTAGCCCAACATTTCGCTCCCACGTTATAGCACATAGGTATAGTTTTTCAGGAAGGTGCATGAAATAGAATTTTGGCTTCTTAAAACAATTTTTGTTGCTTACATTTGATTTGCTTCTTGCTCTATTTTCAATGGGAAAAAAACTAAACTATTTAGGAAGGGATGTTAATCTCACTTAGAGGGAGGTACAAGCCTGCATGCCAAGATGGGACGGAGGCTTGTAGGAATGACATTAATGTTCATCTATTTCTTAGGCTCGCTGGCGATCTCTGCACATTTTCCTGGGGAAGCTGGAGAGTTTTATCCATGCAACACTTTCAACAGCATGGAAATATGTGACCTAAAACTTAACACTCTATCATTCCCAGCCTCCTTTTTCACATTTAGTATAATTGCCGAATCCCTTCTGATTACGCAGAAGAGGGAATTGTCAAGTGGCTACAGGGAGAGTTTTGACATGTCTGAGCTGAGAAGAAATGCAAGAAAAATCCCAGCAGCCTTCTTTTCCTTCCCAGTGGCTCCTGCAACTGAGAATGTGCTAATTCTTTGACTTCAGTCCTCTGTAACTTTCTGTTTTGCTTATTCATAGGAGAAGGTACAGCTTCACTCTTCTCCTTGGTATGTGGTACCAACTGCCACAAGAATGTGTCGAGTTTCTGGCTCATCTTAAATTGCCTTGATAGTTCCTGCGACTGTAAAATTTTTGCAAAGTGTGACTTGTGCATCTTAGGAACAGAAAATAAATGAGCCCCTGGCATACTGACTTTAAGGGGTCCAGTGTCTTTACTCTGAACTACAGAGAGCTGGTCTTCAGGGGAGAATATAGCCAGTGCAGTTTGGAAAAAGCATGTTTAGTTCACCAAAAACTAAGTTAAATTAGAGAATAATTTTAAAAGTGTGCCTACACATAATACTACATTTTATTTTAACTTTAAATAGAAAAATATGGATTCATTTATTCATTTTTTTAAATGTAGGGCCAAAACCTGGAATTCTGGATAAGTGGCTCTTTCATAAACTTTTCCATAATGAAATGCATCAAATTTCTAGCTTTCATTTTTTTTTAAACTAGAGTAAGTAAGATACATTCAAAGTAATTAAGAAATCTTCAAATGTTTTATTTTTCCTAGTCTTTTATTATTGTAACAACATGATTCAAAAACAAATTTTAGTGATTTGCTTTTATTAGGCAAACTTAAATACTTAAAATAAACAAAAAATCTACTTTACCCACTAATATTTAATTTATTTACATAATATTATAAATCTTATCATTACAATAACAGATCTGGCACAACAAATTTGAGACCAAACACAACTGACTTTGGTACGTAATTCAACAGGCAAAGACAGCGGTGCACAAATACATTTAAAATACTCAATATATTGATATTTTAAAGAAGGAGTGGAAAATACTGATTCACGTGTTAAGTGAGTTAAAGGAGAAACACTTCTGCTATAGTTATAATTCTATATATACTGCTCACAAAAATTAGGGAATATTTCAAAATGAATAGGAAGCAATAAAATATCCCCTGATTTTTGTGAGCAGTATAGTTAATACATATTAAATTTGAAAGGAAATAAAAGTCTTCCAAATTCTATCATCTGTGTTGAGAAAATAAGGGTTGATGTGATTTTTTTACTACCACCCTCGTACCTCTTCTTAATGAATACCGCAATTAACCAGAATCTGTTTTTTTCTGAAACAACAAAATGTAACATGTTATTGCTGGAGGTGTGTCTTCTAAATGTGAATGTGCACAAGACAGACTGGGAGCTTATTGAGATGCAGAGTCGTGGGGTGGCTCTCAAATATTTTTAGTGTGGAGCTAGGAATTTTTGTTTTGAACCAGAGCTACAGTGATTATGATTCAGTTGGGCACTCCAAGAAACACCTTTGTGAATTTCAACCAAATTATCTGCAACAGGAATTACATTTTAAGGTTACTACTCTCAATGTCATTATAAATTGCTATAGTATTTTTCTTCTTTCCTTCCTTTCTTTCTTACCTTTTTTTTTCTTCCATCTTTCCTTCCTTTCTTCCTTCCTTTTTTTTTTTTTTTTGAACTTTAATAAGACATATAGAATTCTCAGCATATGGTGCTATGCCACAAAGCCTTTGAGGATTCACAAATACCACGCAAGTTCTTTCCTTAGTGAGCTCATTGTCAGGTCAGAAGACAGACATGTAGATCAAAAATTACATTGAACTTCAAGCATTACCAAGGAATACTTTCTGAGGCAGTTGTTTAAATACATAGTCTAGAATGCCATCAGTTTCTTAGGATTTTTTATTTTCCTATCACTAACATCTAATATTAAGTGGTAGCTTTTGTTTGGGGACAACCCTTTACCCCACAAAGAAACTATTTTGAACATTTAACAACCATGACTGGGATTACTCTAAGGAAAACAATAGAGCCATATTGAAATTCAGGTGCAGAGTGGCTAGCTGGACTCACTTGCCAGCTCTTACATTCAACCTTCTGCCTTAAAATCCAAATTCATTCCAGTGAAGGATTGCAGGCCTGAATTTGCAGGTTTTCTAATTGCCATTTAAAAATAAAAATGTTATGAATATAGGGGTAAATAAGTCTTTTTCAAATTAGTGTTTTGAATTTCTTTGGGTAAATATCCAAAAACGAAATTGCTAGTTTGTATGGTAGTTTTATTTTTAATTTTTTAAGGAATCTCCACACTGTTTTCATAATGGCTGCTACCAATTTACAGTCCCATCAACAGTGCACAAAGGTTCCCTTTTTCCACACTCTCTCTAACACTTGTTGTTTGTTGATTTATTGATGATAGCCATTCTGACAGGTGTGGGGTGATATCTCATTGTAGTTTTAATTTGCATTTCTCTGATAATTAGTGATATTGAGTGTCTTTTCATATGCCTGTTGGCTATCTGTATGTCCTCTTTGGAGAAGTATCTAGTCAGGTCTTCTGCTCATTTTTTAATCAGATTGTTAAGTTTTGGTATGAAGTTGTGTGAGTTCCTTATATATTTTGGACATTAATCTCCCTATTGAATGTATCATTGGCAAATATTCTTCTGAAATAAGTCAGACAGAGAAAGAGAAATACCATGTGATTGCACTTTTAAAAAATAAATGAACAAGCCTTGGCCAGATAGCTCGGTTGGTTGGAATGTTGTCCTGAAGCACAGAGGTTGTGGGTTTGATCCCTGGTCAGGGCACATACAGAACAGCTGAAAGTTCCTTTCTCTCTGTCTCTCTCTGTCTCTCTGCTTCTCTCATAAATAAACAAACAAAATAAGAACAAAGTCATAGATATAGAGAACAAAAAATAGTAGCCAAATGAGAAGGTGTGTTGGGAGATGGGCACAAAAGGTAAAGGGGTTAAGAAGTACAAATAGCCAGTTATAAAAATAAGTCATGGAGATGTAAAGTATAGCATAAGGAATATGGTCAATAATACTGTAATAATTATGGTGTTGGATGAGTACTAGACTTATTGAAGCATCACTTTATAAGATACATAAATATCTAATCACTATGTCATATACCTGAAACTGATAAATGTATCAACTGTAAATAAAAAATTAAATTTTAAAATATGAAAATTTTAAAGTTAAAGAAGACAAAGATCTAATAATCTGTTTAAGTTATTATCTGAGCATAACTTGATTCCTGAATAATAATGAGTATACAAACAAAAACAATATTGTTAAAAATTATCTGACACTACCCTGATAATTTACTGGAAAATTTTTAATTATGTTAAAATATTCCATTAACTAGTATTTTATAAACCTTCTTAAAAGCAAGCTATGATAAAGAAGTGTTTACTTGTCAAACTTATAATCGGATTTATTTAATCCAAAAATATCTAAACTACACAGAATATAGGTTTTTATCCTAACGAGTTAGAGGTAAACCTTTTTGGAGAGAAACACAGCATAAAATTATTGAGTCGGTAATTGAAAGAAAATATGTGCCAATATGAAAGAAATGCCTTTACTTTTAAAAATGTTTAATTACTATTTGAACATTGTTAAAGACCGAGCATGAAAAGACTTTCTCTCTAAAGTAACAACTGCATCTCTATCTTCTTTCGCAGGGTTTTGGAAATCCCTCCGGTGAATATTGGCTGGGGAATGAGTTCATTTTTGCCATGACCAGTCAGAGGCAGTACACACTAAGAATCCAGTTAATGGATTGGGAAGGAAACCAAGCCTATTCACAATACGACAGATTCCACATAGGAAATGAAAAGCAAAACTATAGGTGAGTCCTCCTCCCCGGTAGTGCTCTGCGGCCTTGGGTCTGGCCCACTTAACAGTTTTATTGGGAAAGTGTGAAAAAAAGAAATAGTGAAAGCCATCCTTCAAATTGAAATTCAGATTGTTTGGCCTCTGATAATGAGATACAGAAAATCCTGGAAAGACTTCTTAAATGCTTGAAATTTCAATTTTCACAGACTGTCTTGATGTTGCCTTAAATTTTTGAAGATAGGAAATTAGATCAAGCACAATATTTTATTGTTGTTGTTACTGTTATAAAGGTTCGGTGCAGTCATACGTATAAAGCTGATGACAGAGAATTGACTCAAACTCGGTGGCTTGAAATAAATATTCCCTTCTTTCTAGAAAAGATTTATTTTCTACTCATCAGTTTTTTTTTTACCTTTCTTAAATTATTATTTTCCTATTATTTTGAAGGTGATAAAAAGGAATAAAGTTTTATGTTTTTGAATTATTGACCGAAATTAAAGTGAGGCATAATTTAGATTTTTTTAGTAAATAATGTAAAAGGCCAAAATAAATACAAATAATGGGCATCAATATACAGTCCACTATTGCAGATGTAACAATAGACAATCTATATACTTACTTGTTAACATTTCTGATTTTTTTTTCCAATGAGCACCTCATATACTAGAAAAAAAAACACATTAAAAATGGCTAAGCAAGGAATGTGGTATTGTAAATTCATTTCACAAACACTGTTACTTCAGTGTTCCAGGAACTCGGCTTTGCACTAGCCATTGCAGTCAGTGATGTGATCTCTGGTTTCCCAGACCTCCCAGGAGAGCTTTGTTATTACCTAAATCACTCAACATTGGAACATATTTCAGTTACTTTTGTATCCCTACTCATTAATGCAATACCTGGCACATAGCAGGTCACTAATAATGATATGTGCCTCAGTTTTGTAATAGGTAAATTAAACTTACAGTGATTTTAAACTCTCAATATTGTGGCTGTGCTACATCAGTCAGGGAAACAATTGTGTGCATTAAAGGGTTGCAAGCAGAATGCAATGAAAGCAACCAGGGCCTTCTGCTTTTTTTTCCAACTTGTGTGGGCCCCCTCCTCCTTTGACTATTTCTGCTGCTTATTTGTCTTTTTGAGACATACCATTCTTTAGGACTTTGAATCTACAACATTTTCATGAACACATCTCATTTTATTTTAATGGGTTATGTATGGGAATGGATCCTTGGAGACATAATAATCATTTTCTTAACAAACAGTGATGATGTCACCACATTTACAGAGGATGAGAAATAGATCTAAAGAGTTCAGAGTCCCATGGGGGGGAGTGAGGGTGTACATAATGACAACTCAAGAAACCAAAGAATAGACATTTATAAAATGCAGTGAAGTATAAAAAGAAATGTTTCCAAGGAGGTCAATATTTTGAGATTTTTATAACAAGAAAAACCACTGTAAAACATCAGGGGTACTCTTATGTAAATGTTTTGACCTGAAACTTGAAACTATATGAAACTTGGCGAACGTCAAACAGCCTGACAATAGGACTAGCGAATAATTAGTCTAGTCTTTTTCTAGGCTCCTGAAGAATTTTCTTTGGTTCCTTTCCAAAATGTCTCTCAGTTCTTATGTGTATGTGTGTGCACAAGTGCACGTGTTTATGTACGCATGTATGCATGTACTTGCAAGACTGGAGTTGTGTTAAGAGGACAGAGAGTTTCTGGCAGTTTAGGACTGTAGGCATCTGAAGTAGGAGTTAGGATGTATGGTATGAATGTCATTCTTGCATCTGCATGAGGGAAGAGTGGAGTGCTCAGCTCCTGTTTGAGTGTCCCCTGCTCTCATTGAGCATTTCCTATTCCTTCAGTACTGTGTGAATCTGATCTTTACCCATACGATGCAAAAAGATTGAAAAAGTCAAGAACCATATGATTTCATTTACATGTGGAATATATCACTGAAAGCAACAAATGAACAAACAAGACAAACAATAATTAATTGGCACAGATAACAGTATGGCGGTTACCAGAGGGAAAGGGGAATGGGGGAGGGATAGAGACAGTAAAGGGTAGAAGAGGTCATATATATGTTGAAGAAAGGAGATTTGACTTTGGACAATAAATACACAGGTGCAATATACAATGATGTACGGTATTTCCCCATATATAAGACATTCCCACGTATAAGACGCACCTTAATTTTGGGACCCGAAATTTGAAAAAAAGAATGTATTACATAAAGTTATTGAACTCAAGTTTTATTCATCATAAAATTCACACAACTCCTCATCACTGTCAAACCCCCATCTATTAGCTTGTCCTCATCTGTGTCTGATGACGAATCACTGTCTTCAACAATGAGCGCAAAACCAAGTGCAAAAAAGCAGGAAATACAAGTTAAAAAATCTACAACCACTGTATAAAATGCACCCTGTTTTTAGATGCTAAATTTTTCGAAAAATGGTGCGTCTTATACATGGGGAAATATGGTATTATAGAATTATATACTTGGAACCTACATTATTTTATTAACCAACATCATCCCAATTTAGTAAAAAAAAAATTGAAGTAAGTTTTCCCAGCTAGAATGAGGCATACACTCTGGATTCCCCCTTTTTTTTCTGAGAATATTATGAGCCCGGATAATCAAAACTATAAATCCAGAAGGAAATTAAGTAAATTCCAAACCTCTGGTTTTAATGAAAAGGAAGCTGAGGTTCAGAAATATGCAATGTTTTGCCCAAGGTGGGAGACAAACTCAAATATGGGATGTTTGACTCCTACCTAGTTCAGTGTGGTTTCCTCTTTATCACGCTGCTGTAATAAAGTTGGTGGTTCTGTCCCTCTTTCCTGCCAAGACTCAGCAGAAAATAGGTCTGTAATCATCGCCTTCTCATGCTATTGAATATTAAGATTCATGTTGGCATCAAATGGGAAATTAGAACTCATTAAAACATAGTGCTTGTTCTGGTGAAAGCTTAGTTATAATAAGCATACTATGAAATAGTGTTATTCACTCAAAGAAGACCAGACAGAAGCTTGGAAAGGGACGTGACCCCTTGTGGCTTTCCTCGCCACCTGTATCAGCACTCACTCATGCCCAGCACTGATTCCCCGGGACAGTGATCACACATCACCTCGAGTTAGAACTCCGGAAGTCCAGCTTTGCCCTTCTGTGCTTTTACTCCACTCACTGTTGTTACTCTCCAAATTAGGATGCCTCCCTGAGATAAGTAATAAAAAGTATTAATACTGACATTTCTTTAGTGTTTTATAATTTATGAAATGATTTTTAGCACTTTACTCATTCGATCCTGACCATGACTTTTTGATGAAAGTGTTCTTATTAGACACATTTTAAAGATGTAGATACTGAGACTATGGATCAATTGACCTGCTCAGACTCAACTGAAATAAAAACTCTGGAATTTATGCTGTTTTTGTTTGATATTTGTACACTTTCCTTTATTTTTCCTCTTTCAAATTAAATTCAGAAGTTCTTTGAGAGTTTTATTTTTTAATATCCCATCTTAACAGAAAGTATATTTTAAAAACTCTTGTAATAACTGTACCCATATGTATAAATCTAATTTGAAAAAAAAATCTTCCTCATGATCTAGACACATATTGACTAAAAGTATCATTTAAAAAAAGTGTCATGAATGAATAGATAAGCTTACAAATGTATATGTAATATGCATATTTTTCTTTTATCCTCTTAGGGAATTTCAAGTGATTTTCTCAGATAGAAAATAATATCTAGAGAACCCAAAAGAATATAAATAAGGAAACCACAATAATGTAAAAGTATTGCGATGAACACATCATGTGAAATAACATGTAATCAATGTGAAATTATTAAATACTTCCTTTAGAGAGGTAGTATTATCCAGATCCTCGTCATCTACACCCAAATTATTATGAAGTGTGCCTGTCTGCGTGCCTCTAGTCTTGATACTCTCAAATAGATCTTCCATACTACTGAGGGATGTTTTTTTCTAAAAAACAATCTGACTTGGTCTTGCTCTTTTTTGTATATTTCAACTTATCTACAAGTTAAAGCCTGCCATTTAAAACTCTTCATGATTGAGGCACTACCTACTTATTGAATAATACTATCATACTCTCCCCATAACCTCATCAGCCAGACATGCCTTTATTATGATTATATCCCAGTAATTACCTTTGATTTCCTTAAACCTTCCATGCTTTTATTTATGCTATATCTTTACCTATATGCATAAATCCAGCATTGGACACATCTTCTAAATCTTTTAAGATTCTTCCTTATTCCAGGATGTCTTCCCTGATACCTACTATGATAGATTCTCTGTGTGCTAAATCCATTGCCTCTGTTCAGAACTAAAGTGTTCTTCTCGCCTCCTGCATTGCTGGCTAACAGCTTATAGCCAAGGTCCCCTACATGGGCATTCCCTGTTGCCAAAGGAAGTCACATCATCCAAAGCCACTGCTCCTTCCAGCAGACAGATTATACTCAGTGACTGGTCAATGTGGAGTATAGAAAGATCCCCATCCCTCAGTTTGGGGCAATTCTGAAGGACCATCCAAGGGCCAGAACTGCACTTGAGATTAGCTGAAGTCTTTACTGTGACTGTGTATGAGCCCAACTTCTCCCTCTTCTCAGTTCTGCTTTCTTTACTTGTGGCATGGATTGATCCCAAGAGCACTCCCCTACATGTATACCTACTCTGATTTCCTAGAGAAAGGCACCCTCCTCACTCGCAGGCTAACTTGGATGCTCTGTGCTCTCATATAATCCTAACATTCTGTGGCTATTAGGTATCCACATTTTATTATAAACTCATTAATAAATGTTTTTGTTTTTATGTTTAAATAACTGTATCTCTGTGTGTGTACCTTTTCCCACTATGTCTAAGCATCTAGAGGTTAGGAAACATTTTTATCAAAATTCAAGATATATACCTAAATTAGCCAAATTATTAACTCATAGCTAATATGTGCTGACTACATAAAATGCACCAGACACCTCATATTCACGTAAGAAATCTGAGGCATAATACTATGTACAAGGTTACAGGTACTAACTTGAGTAGAAGTTAAGATACAAGCTTTGATCTCATAATTTCTTGCCATATATTTGTTCCTTAATAATATAAAATTTATTAGTAAGTTTCTAGAGTTAAATATACCCAAATTCCTATTCTAAGAGATAAAATGTTTCTTCTAATCTCATTTTTGTCTTTAATAATATGAATGTTCATGGACACATTATCTCATCTCTCTTGTTCTCAAATTTCTGTCCTATAAGTATTTGTAAAGCTCCTTGCAGCTCAGAAATTATTTTCTAGAATAGAATTACCTTTATGTACACAATTCCTTTTTATTTTATGACCCTTTTTTTTTAATTTTTTTTTAATTTTTTTATTTTATTTATTCATTTTTAGAGAGGAGAGAGAGAGACAGAGAGGGATAGAGAGAAGAGAGAGACAAAGAGAGAGAGAAGGGGGGAGGAGCTGGAAGCATCAACTCCCATATGTGCCTTGACCAAGCAAGCCCAGGGTTTTGAACCGGCGACCTCAGCATTTCCAGGTCGACGCTTTATCTACTGCGCCACCACAGGTCAGGCTATGACCCTTTAATTATATGGTGAATGATTAATTTTTTATCTCTCTAATAAATAAACTTTAGTGAGTTTCCACCTGTTAAAGGTTTACAGTGACCTTTTTCTTTTCTTGAAAACTTGACTGGTCCCAATACTTAGGGTTAAAAAACAAGTACAGAACCCCCACCACCAAAATAAATGCTTTAAAAAAATAACAGGTTATTGGTAGGATTGGAAAGATGTTCTAATCTACTGGGAAGAACTCTGGCTTGGAAATCAGAAGATTAAGAAGCTATTCAATATTGAGATCTGGGTTCACTGTCCATGAAACCAACTTGGTTGTATCAGTATTGAGTCGGGAAAACAGAGAAATGATGACTGTTATGAAAGTAAAGGATTTGTTATACAAGTTTAATTTACACAATTGTGAGATGAGCTGGAGAAGTAAAGGTCTAGAAGGTGAAGATAGAAAATCAATGAAAAGGCCACTAGCACAGATGATTATGAACTGGCATGGTAGTGGACAACCAAAAGTTTATAGAGAAATCATAGAAATCCAACATGATCGGCCACCAAAGTGAGACCACAAAGGGGTAGATCGAAGGGAAGCTGGTGCTCAGTGTAGTCTGTTACCTGGGGTTGAGCATTAAGCATCTGCTGGTGGCTCCGCAGCTGTTTATAGCCTGGGGAGGGCAAGCTAGAGGAAGAGTAAGAGAGAGGACAATCTGGGAACTGCTGGGCACCTCTGCCCTTGAGCATCGCCATATCTGATGAGACTGAAGGTTGGGCTTGCTGCTGTTCTTCCACCATCAAAACCTCACATGTCCTCTTCTGGCCACCTCTAACGTGGAGCAATACAAGGAAGGCAATTCTGGGAAACATAGTTCCCAGGTTAACCAAAGAGGACAATAGCACAATCTAGCTATACTTTGAGTGAATCACCTATTACTTTTACACCTTAGTTTGTTTGTTTTTTAATCTTGAAAAGGAAAAAATATTCTGTCTCCTATCATCTGCACCATTCTGTTTATAGGGACTGAATCAGAAAGAGTATGCAAACACATTTTGTATCGGACAAACTAAAATTCCACTCAATAATGAAAGGTATTTAGATATTAGTAATTCATTTTAATTAACCCATGATATTTATAATTGATTCAATAAAAATTATAATTATATATCTATACTGAAATCTGTCCAAATCCATCCCTAAGATCAATTCTACTGATCTATTTATTATTTTTGGGTTCAGGACCCAGTCCAGAAACACTCATTTCTTAGGTGGTCTTTTTAGTCACCTTTTACCTAGAGCAGTTTGCTATATACCCACCATTGATATTTTTTCAGAAAACAGATCAGTTTTCCTCAGAGATGTTTCTTTATGGATTTATCTGATTATTTCTTTTTGATGAGATTCAAGTTAGATTTAAAAAAAAAACAACAACAAGAATACTGTATAACTGATGTGTACTTTCTACTTTATCAAATCCAAAGGCACAAAGGTCCATTTGTCCCACCATGGGTTAGGCTGAGTTTCACTCACTTGCTCAGGTTTTGGGTTTGGTTTGGCAATGGAATATGAAGTCTCTTAAAGAAAATTCTTATTAAATATCATAATATATAAGTCACCTGAAGTTGTTCTATTTTGGTTGAAGTTGTTGTGGAGCCTAATACAATATCCCTTTGTCTTTCTTTTTGCTAGTGCCTCAGATATTTGTACAGCATTGCTTAAAAACCAACGCATCGTGTTATCATGACTAAAAATGTAAAGATTAGAAATAAATTTACTGGTACTACTTTCAGGTATGAAAAGAAAAAGAAAACTATATTAAAAATTTCTAGCCTCATCAGAAAGGCACAATTTTAGGGAATGTATGTCATTAGCTAAAGTGATTTTGCATGTTAATTTTTTTCAAATATTGATTACAGTTTTTCCCTAAAGTTAATTCCTTTATATTGTATAGTATTAACTCAATTAGTAAAGTCTTTATTATGCATAGACTAATGACAAGCTTATAGATAACACCTCCTTTGAACCAATAGAGAATATGTATTAATAAATTACATTAGTAAACAATAATGTTTAACCATTTATAATGAACACCTTATATTCCAATTAGAATCTCACTGTAATAATTATAATTCATAATTTTGAAATAGTTTTTATATTTTATTTCTATATAATTTAGGGGGATACCTTTAGGTTAGAACTGACAATGGCTATGTTAAAACCATGCTCTCGAACAGATTCCACATGAAGAGATTAAGAAAATGTTATAAACAAAATTGCCACAAAAGAATCCTTGAAAATAATTTGGCCATTAAATATTCTTTTTGCACAAAGTTGCTGCGTGCCAAGATATTTACTGGGAAGAAGTTTGATGTAGTAAGTAAAGCCTTGTACTAGGGTTCAAGAAAATACAAACTCCAGACTTGGGTCTGTAGATACTTTTCTGAAGGACCTTGGACAGGCTACTTCCCTTTTCTAAATCTCAAGTCTCCAGAAGTAAAATGAGGAGGTTTTAGTATGAAGTTTTTTCAATTCCAGAGTTTTTATTTAAAAAAAAATTATAGTACTCCTATGTCATGTATGTATTTCAAGTACAAAACAAATCAGTGTGGATTGAAAAGAATTCTCTGGAGCTTCCCATGTAAATTTAACCTGTGCATTTTTATGGGTATTGCAAAAGTTGTTTCACTCTTTTTAATGAAATGTTTTTCATTTCTCTGATCCTCTGGGTTATATGGTCTTGGCTGAAACCAGTAGCAGATGTGCTGAAATGCTAAGAGGAAATTTATTTTTTACAGAATTCTTGGACTGATCAAGGTAGCAAAAATATATATAGGAAATCTCCTGGCAGTTTCTATGCTCTTGAATTTTTAGCCCAGAAACAAAACTCAAAGTTTTAAGTAATTTCATTTGTATTTTCAGATTATTTCTCTGATTTAGGAGGTGTATTATGTTTACTTAGACTACAACTTTTGTTGTAGTTCCTAAAACAGAGAAGTAACTGTGTTATTCAACAAAATTGCATTTTATGCTCTTTAACTGAGATGATATATATATTCAAGAAGAAAAAACCATGGTATTACAAAGTCACTTGTACTTTCTTCAGGTCTTCTGAGAGTCAGAAAAAAAATCTCTTGACTTAAATGCAGCTTAATGTCAGTCTTTATAGTCTTGTATTTTTCCGAGCTGACAAAAATAAACACCCCACTGCTTTTAGATCTAAGATTCCCAGAAAGAGTCCTGCTCCCAAAAGACTAATGCTGGATAGGACTCAAAAAATGTTGTCCTAGAAACTTATAGGTTGGCAAAGGTTGCTAAAACCAGCTGGCGCTGTCTTCAGGAAATAGTCAAGGGAGATGTCATGTGATCCCCTGCTCTGGGTCTTCTTAGTGCTGTTCACTGAAAAGATGAAATCTGTATCTTCAATGAATGAATTATTTGCCATTTTAAATCCTGAAATAAAACGCTCACAAAGATTTCAGTATAGTCATGTGTGTGTGTGTTCATGCAAGTGCATAGACACGTGTGATGGGGTAGGAGAAAGGATAGATAGATAGTACAGAGGCAGACAGTTCATTACAGTGCCGTGAGCCTACTCAGCTTACGAATGAATAGGGGTATCTCACTAATTTGGAGATGTTAGAAGGGCCTCCAAGGGGTGACCTAAGTTGACATAAAAATGACAAACTGGAATTAGCTTGAGAAGTGGTTCAGAGTTGGAAGTATATGTGAAGGCTTATAAATGAGACGTATAATGTCTTAGTATGAAAGTTACTTTTTACAACATTCCTGGATTGATCAAGGTAGAAAAAAATTATATATATATGTAATTATAATTATAATATATATGATATCTTAAGCAATACCTTAAGCATAGAGTATAAGTGAGTGATGACACAAAGAAGAGGCAGACAACTAGTAACTAGTAAAATCTGGAAGACTTTGGGCTGGCAACTGGTGACAGCTCTAAAGACAGCCCATTAAAATGGTCTAGTATCACATTCCAGTAATTTTTTTCACTCAATGTTTTGATTACTCTGTTCATTAAATATGAGCAGCAGCAATTTGCAAGACATTGCATATGAAACAAAACCCTGCAGAATTCAACCTCCATCCATTCAGAGCTTAACTTCTTTTCTTGACTTGTTTTTCTTTATCGTTTAAGTCTTAACTCACTCAGGAGAGCTTTGCTTTCTAGAGCGGATGAAGAACTCTTTCCATTTGCTCTCCCTGGGCTCTGTGCATGTCTTTATTAGAGGCCTTACTTGTCATACTGGCTCGGAATTGGCTATTCCTTGTTATTAGAATACCGCATCGAGGAAAGCAGGGATCTCTCTGCAATTTTTGGCACATGTCTGGAGAGGAAGTACTTTCTAATAAATTTGTAATAGATATATCAACAAAGGCATGTTTCTGTATGCAACAAACACAACTGATTTTGACTGAGATGCCAGAAATTCAGAGACCAACACGTCAAAATGTCTGTCCGCAGAGGTTTATGGTAAACAATAGTAGCATATTATAGTATATATGTAAGATTTTTAATAAAGCACTATTCCTTTAAATTCTTAGATTGCTGCTTGATGTAGTCAACTGCTGGCTCATCAGTTTATTTTCTTTCCTCACGAAAGATACACAAGAATTTCTATGTTGTATGCTGCCAAGTAAATGAAATGTAAATAAAAGAAACACAAAGCGTACCTTATTGCTGTAGGCCAACTGATCCTGGAAAAGGATACCATGTTATTATCACTGATAAGTAATTTGTGAGTTACAGGGACTGGGTAATCTGCCTGCAATTCTGATAGCCACCACTAGGTGACAGGGAGCTTTGATTTTTATAGAATTCACTATGGATGAATAACTGAGAGTTTATCAGGAAGTATAAGGTTTAAATTGTTATAAACATTTTTTATTTATTTTTCAATTACAGTTTATATTCAACATTATTTTATATTAGTTTCAGGTGTACGAGGATAGTGGGACAATCATATACTTTACAAAGTGTTCTTCCCCCTGATATTTCAAGTACTTACCTAGCACCATAGTTATTAGAATATTATTGATTACATGTTTTGTACTTTACTGTACTATTTTGTAACTACCAATTAGTACTTCTTAACTGCTTCATCTTTTTAACCAAGTCACCTGACCCCTCTGCCGTCTGGAAACCACGAGTCTGTTCTCTGTATCTTTCTATTTTGTTAGTCCATTTATTTTGTTCTTTAGATTCCACATACAAGTGAAATCATATGCTATTTGTCTTTCTCTATGTGGCTTATTTCACTTAGAATAATACCCTCTCGGTCTATCCATATTACAGAAACTGGTAAGATTTCACTCTTTTGATGGCTGAGTAATATTCTGTTTTATGTATGCACCACATCTTTTTTATCCACTTGTCTAATGAGGGGCCCTTGGGGTGTTTCCTTATGTTGGCTGTCATAAGTAATGCTGCAATGAACATACGGCTGCATTTTATTTTCAAATTAATATTTTGTTATTTTTTTAGTAAAAACTTTAAAGTTATGAAAATAAAAATATAAAATTTTAATTACTGTATAAATTTTACAATCCTTTTTTTCTCTAGATGCTTTTTCTTTTACAAGAGACTTGATCCATTTCAACCATAAACTTGAAATCATTTTGAATAATTATGCCAAGTATCAACGAGTAGCAACACTGCATCAACTGCAAACCCTGTGTTGAAAGTAGCATCTTAACATTCAACTTCAGCTGATATTAATTGAGCACTTACTTGATTCCAGATATTTGCAAAGTGCAAATATTAATATCACAAATGCCAATATTTATGCTGGTCTGCTTATTCTCTATTAAAAGAATTAAAGCCTGACCTGTGGTGGCACAGTGGATCAAGCATTGACCTAGAATGCTGAGGTCGCCAGTTCAAAACCTTGGGCTTGCCCAGTCAAGGCACATATGGGAGTTGATGCTTCCTGCTCCCCCCCCCTTTTCTCTCTCTCTATCTCTCTCTCTCTAATCTCTTCTATAAAAAGTGAATAAATAGGCCTGACCTGTGGTGGCGCAGTGGATAAAGCATCGACCTGGAAATGCTGAGGTTGCCAGTTCAAAACCCTGGGCTTGCCTGGTCAAGGCACCAACAGGAGTTGGTGCTTCCAGCTCCCCCCCCCCTTCCCTCTTTCTGTCTCTTCTCTCTCTCTGTCTCTCCCTCTCCTCTCTAAAATGAATAAATAAATAAATAAATTTTTAAAAAGTGAATAAATAAAATAAAATAAAAAAATTAAAAGTGCTATTTTATTATCTGCTTCAGTTTGAAGTTCAAAACAATTGGATAAAGAATAATTTTAGTATTATTTACTTTTAGCTGCAAGTGAAAGTAAATGCCCTTATGAACATTTTAAAATGTTCTCATGCCCTTATGAACAATTTAAAAAAAAATTCTAGATCTGAAGATAAGAAGTTATTGTATAAACAATTAGAGGTCACTTCATTTTTATAAAATAATTATTTTAAAAGACTATGATTTAAAATCATAGATGTGATTAAATATTAAATAAATAGTTGTACCTATTTTTAGTATAATTTTTAAAGTGCATGGTATCCTTAGTAGAAGAATTTTTCAGAAAAATCTGAATATTTTATGATTTTTTAACACCCCCTAACCTAGAAGATATGCTGATATTTAGAGACATTAAGTCACTATTTTCTTGGCTTGTAAATAAATAATAATTATTAAGTATGTAGTTGTTCAATATCTGTAACTGTCTTATTTCTCTTTTAACTAGATATAGTTTTGCTTTAATCTATATAATGTCACTAAAATTACTTTCTTAAGAGTTGTTATAATTTTTTTGAAATCATACTATGCATTTATTCACTATCCAGCCAGCCAGCCTCTAAATATTTATCATGTTGCTACTATTTCCTGGTATTATTCACTCATTTTCAAACTTTGGAATTTATATAATAAACTAGGGTGCTTCTTTAAAGTGTATGCATTTCTGATCCCATATGCAGAGATTCTAATATTGGGGTAAGACCCAGGTATCTCAGTCTTACAAAGTACACCCAGGTTGTGCTAATGTAGAAATAAAACTTTAATGACATTAAAAGGAGATACCATGTTTGTTGGCCTTGTTGAGATAATGGTTGAGGAGAAGGAAGAAAACATGGGAGAGTTGGCATGAAA
Source organism: Saccopteryx bilineata (assembly GCF_036850765.1). NCBI lineage: Eukaryota > Metazoa > Chordata > Mammalia > Chiroptera > Emballonuridae > Saccopteryx > Saccopteryx bilineata. The sequence goes on from NC_089492.1 coordinate 28,296,632, forward strand.
TATAACTTCTATCTGCAATATGTTTTAGTATTTCTGGTCATTGTTTTATTTGTTTGTTTCATCCTTGTTAAATTTTTAATATTTTATTTATTGGGGTGACATTGGTTGATAGGATCATCTAGGTTTCAATGATGCATGATCTGCGTATTGCATTGTTTGCCCACCACCCAAACTCATATCATCTTCTATCACCAGATATTTGTTTTTTGATCAAAGAATCATGGACCTTTTAAAAACTTTAATGGAACTCTGGATCTTATGTCCAGATTAAATGAACAAACACAAAATTTTGCTTACATTTATGCATGACTCAGCTCCTCACACACAGTCCCTGGGTAAGAACCTTTGTCATAGGCTATAGTTCGGCACCAAAGAAAAGGCGATTAACTAGGGTTGAAGATAAATGGGGTACATTGGAATAGATTGAAGGGGCCAGGAAAGGCTTCACAGATGAACTCCTTGGAGATTTGTGAAATATGAGTATGTGTTTTTGTGAGGAGTGTTTGTTCATATGGAGGGTGGTGACAACCGAGGAAGGTCTGCACATTCAGGCCAGAAGGAACAATGTGAACAGACTTAGAGTGGAAAACAGCAAGGATCTTGTATGTAGGGGTTCACTGTGCTGCAGAGAACAGAGGGCCGTTTTCATGATAAGGAATTTGGACCCTTTCTTATTCTAATCATTAAGAGAAGTAAGCACACTGATGATTTCTGTCAACAGAAGAATCTGCTTATGCATGCAGGAGCCTTATTTGTAGAACTTATAGCAACACATTGTCCAAGTATAACAACAAAAAGTATTTCCTCTTTGCAAAAACAAAACAAAACAACAATATAAAAAAAAACAAAAACAGAATCTCAGACAATGTCTCTCCCTGGTTTTCAACATTCTACTCACCCTTTCCTCTCTATATATATATTCCTTTTGGGAATACTGGAAAGAAAGTTTCTTGCTGCTCTTTAAAGAGAAATAAAAATGAAAATGAGCCTACCTCCCTTGAACTTGTTTATAGTATAAAAAAATTTTTTTGATCACAAGTTTCACAAAGACTTGACTTAATTTTTGGTAAAAGAAAATAAAATAAAAAGCAAACCCATAAACTCTGTGAGATGGCCATTGGCCTGGTCTTTTAGGCACCGGAAGAGGGCTTGGTCCATGAGCCACACACTTGGAGTTGACTGGCAGCCACACACGATGCCAAGAGAACTGAAATACATTGGAGGGACTGTCGGTATTTTTTACAGGGGTCTTAGTGCAACATCATTCATTCTGATACTATTTTTTTAATATATTCTTAGAAACGGAAAAGAAAACGAAAAGAGCTTTATTTTATTTAGAACTAAAAACAGAGAATCTCAACATTGTATTTCTGAACCTTGGGAAATATGGTGTCATTGCAACAGATTTCATGAAAACACGTTAGCTGTTTTTGTTTGTTTTTTTAATTTACAGACTAGCGTGTACTTTCTCATCATTATGCAAAGGAACTCAGAGATAATAATAGTATGTGAAGTGTTGTTTTTTTTTTGGAGGAAGAATTTATCATGAGTTTTAAACATATACAATCTTCATGTCATTGAGAAACACTAAGAACTTTATTTTACTAGGGTTTTGAAATAGGTATCATTGTTTCCAGTGTCAAAAGTTTAAAAACTGGGTGGTTGATAAACTCATTTTGATCAAAGTTCTACATTATATTCATATTGGTAAGTCAAGGGAGAGATTTAAAGAGGGATACCTTCAAAACTTAAATATGTAGATGAAAAAATTAGTGTACAATTTATGCACTTATAATGAAAACTAATATATAAAATAATCAATGGAATTAGAGAAAAACATGAAAACTGCATTTTTTGAGGTTTCTTATTACTTGGGTTGATGTTTTCTGTAACCCTGGAAATTCATCTTTCTATTTTTTGTGACAGAGACAGAGAGGGACAGATAGGGACGGACAAACACGAAGGGAGAGAGATGAAAAGCATCAATTCTTCATTGCAGCACCTTAGTTGTTCATTGATTGCTTTCTCATATGTGCCTTGATCGGGGGGCTACAGCAGACTGAGTGACCCCTTGCTCGAGCCAGCGACCTTGGGCTCAAGCTGATGAGCCTTACTCAAATCAGATGAACCCACGCTCAAGCTTGTGACCTCAGGGTCTCCATCCTGGGTCCTCAGCATCCCAGTCCGACAGTCTATTCACTGTGCCACTGCTTGGTCAGGCAAAATTCATCTTTTTTAATAACAGCACAGATTTCCATGACTGTCACTATCTCAAGTATTTATTTTACCTTGCACTGAATATGTTCAAGGATATGTAACATGTCTACCTCAGTGCATCTGAGGATTAAGAAGCAAATAAGATAATGTACCTCTTCCTACCATAATGGTTAGGTTAATATACACAAATTCAGGTGATTCTCCAATGTTCCAATTTTATCTGAGAACAAATGACACCAATTAATGAGGCGTGAATGTGATAAGGAAAGTTTCAGGAAATAGAAATGCGAGTTAAGGGTTGGTCAGCATGGGCGATATTTTCATGGGTTTTTCTCACTATCAATTATGAGTAAAGAATGGGGTAAAACATGCTGGATTCAGCCAGTAACACACCCAATTATATGGCAAGAAAAATCTGGTTTCTCAAAAGATTGGAATTTTAATTTATTAAGGAATAAACATTTGAATTAAAGAGTCAGTATTTGGGCACTTGGGTTTAAAATAAAGTAGTCCTTAATCAAGATAGCCAGTCAGCAAAGCAGCTTTTTGGTGTTTTATTCTTTGTACTTGGCATTTGCTTGCTTGATAAGATTAAAAAAAAAAAGAAATGGACCTTATGGATTTGAGAAAATTAGTTCTTTTTATATTTAATGTCTCCAGTTTATTCCCTAAATGCATGTCTTAATTAGCTATGTCTCTATCATTTTCATCAGTCTTAGTAAGCTTACACACAGGTCTATCAATGTTATATATACTGACATTGGGTTACTTTATTGTCATTCATATAACTCATGTATACTAAGCTATGGCATAGATTATGGTTATTGATTAGAGAAGTTTAGTTTCTATGTTTAATTTTTATAATATTTATCAAGTATTTATATGTGACAGTCTTTTTAAGCACTAAATATATATTACCCACTTTAATCTTCCTAATAATGATAGAAAGATGTCACTGCTATTAGAGCCATTTTGCCCATGAGGCAACTGAGGATCAGAAACAGCAGGAGACAGATTTCAAACCCAGACAGTTAAGCTCCAAGCTGTTCTGTTATCCTGCCCTTCAAGACACAGAGTACTCTTCAGAAACTAATGTTTCTCTCAAGACACAGTCTCAGTCTTCAGAAGCTATTTCATTTATTTATTTATTTATTTATTTATTTATTTATTTTGTGGGGAGTGGAAAAAGGAAAAAAGAAAGAATTTTGGGTAATGACTTTATTGTCAGTTATTTCCTTCCTTTATATTTATTTTGTACCAACCACATATCTGCTGGTCTTTATGTCTTTTTAAGGTATTTTTAAACCTCATGTCCTTAATTCTTCATTAGTCAAATTATAAATTAATACGTCTTTCAATCCTCCTACTTCCACCCTGTTTTTAAACTTCTTTTGTACTTTCTTTTCTACTTATAGATTTATATCTATGACTACAGATCATTGTCATCCAACTACCATGAGCATTTATTCACTTATTTTTTCCTAGGTGCACTAACTTTGCTCATATATTTTCTATCAGTTTCTCACATATTCATTGACAGGATCTTTCAAGTAAGTAAATAATTCTGTTTACTTATGAACACTAGAGTGACACACTATCAAACAATGTTGCACATAATGACACAGATTTAAGAGACTCTCCTCCAACAGAGATCCCAATCCTAAGATTTAATATTTGGCAATAAATCCTCTCTCTTGTAACAAAAAAGATAAATCTTTTGAAAAAAAAATTTTAATGATTACTCACGTTCCAGATGTAATTATTCCATAGAATGGACACAAGTATGGATATAGGTCCCTTTGTAAAACTGGATGGTCTCATTGCTCATATAAACGTTCTAGGATTTATTTTAATGGGTTATTTTATGAGCTATTTCTTCAAATGTCTTTTGGCATCTATGAACTAATTCCATTCTCATTGTGGCAGTGCCCCAATATGATTTGAGCAGACCATTAAGTCAATAATATTTCAAACCAGAAAAATAATGCTCATGGACTTGAATTGTAAAACATTACTAGAGATAAAATATTACTATGTATAAATCATCTCTTGCGAGAAATAAAACTTAAATTCTAAACACTTCGAACTCTTCATAACTGACTCAATGAGTATTTACTGAATATTTGTTATGTATATAGCATATGTAGTTAACAAAGATGGCTAAGACATGAATACATACCTTTTTTCTTGCACTACTAATTATTTGTATACCTCCCAATGTCATCTTCATAATGCCAAACAAATGCTAATGTTGTTGGAGGTGTACAGTATGGAAAATACTGTTTTCTCTAAATATAGATTGACAGGAGAAGTATTTTCTTTATTTTAAACAGAAGATGCTACCTATAACATTTAAACTCAGTTCAAAAAGACATTCTGTGACATCCTTCTTTGCAAATGGTGCCCAGCCTTTTCTGTAGGGCAGGGACATGGCTGGGTGGGTAGTTAAAGCAGACAGCCCTGGAGCAGCAACCAAAGGACAGCAGAGTTGGAAACTGTCAGATTGAGTCATTAATACCAGGCTCTGAAGGAGAACCATGGGGTCATTTTGCATTTTCTTCAAGTAATTGTAAAAAAGACAAACTAGTTCCATATGGTAGCAGGGAGAGAGTGCAGAGCCAAAATAAAATCTGCTCGACTTGTCAGTACATAAGACCTTAAAGTTCACATATCTGAGAGAGTCTGTCTACTGTTTAAAAGACCTGAAACCAAACTTCAATTTGTCATACATACAACTCCCACTGCCTTGGATAATGAAAGGAACTCTGTCCCCTGAAAATAGTGAAGATGAAAAAAATATGAGAAGTATGTTGGTCTCTTAAGTAGACAAAATTAATGAGAAACTGGATGCATGAGATTTGGGCTGCCTATTTTAAAGAAAAGAAAGTTACAGAATTATAGAATTACTTATATGGTATAGTTTGAAGTCTGTTCTTCCAAATAGAAGTCATTATTGTCCTACATTCATTAAGAAATATAATATAATCTTTATTAAAATTACTTTTTAATATTTGTAATCTTTTGACCCTCTTCACCCATTTCTCCCACTTCCCACCCCCTGTCACCTCTGGCAGTGACCGATCTGTTCTGTACTTCTGTGAGTTTGATTTCATTTTGTTTTGTTTTAAGATTCAATATATAAGAAAGATTATGCAATATTTGTCTTTCCCTGACTCATTTCACTAACATAGTATCTTCAAAGCCTTCCATGTTGTTGCAAATGGCAATATTTATTTTTTTATGACTCAGTAATATTTAATTGTGGTATGTACCACATCTTCCTTACCTAATTATTCATTGGTGAATACTTTGGTTGTTTCCATACATAGACTATTTTATATAGTACTGAAGTGAAAATGGAGAGGTGGAGAAAAGAGAAGACTTGTACACTCTTAGTGGGATATTAACTGACGCAGCCACTATGAAAACCAGTATGGGTATTTCTCAAAAAATGATCCAGCAACCTTGCCTCTGGGTATTTGTCTGAAAAAAAATGAAAGCAACTTGAAAAGATATATGCGCCCCCATGTTCATTAAATTTCTATAAATGAGAGAAAAGGAGTAACTATTTTCATCAGGGATGACTAGAGATTCATGACGAATTTTAATGCATATTTACCTATTTTATTTCCCCTTAATATGATCGAATGGTACTCAATTTTTTTCCCTTAATTAGGAAAAAATGGGTTTAAAAAAAAACCCATGATTTTTACTTTGTGGCTACCTTTTTGATCAAATCTAATCATATTCTTTGGAGTTTTGTTGTTGTTTGTTGTTATTTTTGTTGTTGTTATTCTTTGGAGTTTTGTTATTCTTTGGAGTTTGTTTTTATTTTTTGGCATCTTCCATATTTCTGTCCCTAAATCAAGTACTTTATCCTGGAATGACTTTTGGTTTTTATCTTTTACCATATATCAGCATTCGTGGAAGCCAAGTCTACACTGGCTAAAGACAAGAAATAAGTGTCCAGGATTCTCCTGGTGTTAATTTGGGGGAAGTATTCTCTGTAATGACTCACACTACAAGTACTCTTTCATTATAGTCATATGCAAAGCCAACTTTGACTCTTCTGTATATATACTTTTCTTTTGTAACGTGAAGGTCCATTTGGAAAACCTATTAGCAAAATAGAGAAAGCTATGGATAGTTGAATGTATATAAGGACTTTAGAAATAAGCCAGACCCACCATTAAAAAGAACCACCTAAATATTCTGTTTGAGCCACAATTTAAATGTTTCTTATGTAATTAAAAAACAACAACTTGGCATTAATGAAAAGCTGACCCCTAGTTTGTTTGTATCAAATAACCAGGTGTAGTTTTTAGCTTTGAGGTCAATAATTGCTATTCTATGCTAACTAAATAGCTGCGCAGGAAAAGCAGAGCCCCTTAAATATGCAGAGGACAGCTCCTTGACTGCACAGATGCTCCCAGAATTCTTATAGGATTCCACAGAAGCATAGTTGTCCTCATTTGCACACTTCTTAAAATAATGTCGAGAAAACTATTTTTATGATACACATCTCTATTTCCCAGTGCCAGAGAATAACTGTAGTGAGAGGTGCCTGTTCCTTAGAAGAGCATAAGCAGCTACTTTGTGACATGCTAAGGCTGTAGACATTGGGAGGATGAATACTATTACACATGAATTACAAGTTCTCAGTCTTGTGCAGTGAAAATTCATTATTCTTATTCTTCAATTTATTGGACTCTTCTACTTTTAAAGTATAGCAACCAAAACATAAACCAATGTTTACACTGTACTATCATAGGACTCTTCTCATTAATTTCTAATAATTTTTTCAAAATATTTATCATCACCATGTTTTTACTTTGAATTTGTTGATATCAGTTGGGTATGCACACAGCACAAATAAATCATTCAATAAAACAAAAACTAATAGGAATTAAGATAGAGCCTTTCTTATTTTATTTTATTACTATAATACATCAGACATTTTTCATATTCTGGGGTCTCCAAGAAAATGAGAACAAAAACAAGAACCAGAAAGAAGATCAAGAAAGATGTGGAGGCCCTGGCCAATTGGCTCAGTGGTAGAGTATTGGTCTGGTGTGTGGAAATCCTGAGTTCGATTTCTGGCCAGGGCACACAAGAGAAGCACCCATCTGCTTCTCCACCCTTCCCCCTGTCCTTTATCTCTCTCTTCCCCTCCTACAGCCAAGGCTCCATTGGAGCAAAATTAGCCTGGGTGCTGGGGATGGCTCCAAGGCCTCCGCCTCAGGAGCTAGAATGGCTCCAGTTGCAATGGAGCAATGCCCTAGATAGGCAGAGCATCGCCCCCTGGATTTTGATCAGAGCCAGCCCAGATCCTAGTAGTGTCTCACTCAAACAGAGATATTGATATATTGATTACTCATTAGCTATACTAGAGGGTAGCTAGGATTCATATGACTCTGGCACAGAGGTGGTCACATACATTGATTTGTAAAGAATATTGCTCGATGATTTTGATCAAGTAAGAGAAGCAGGTGGTAGGTAGAGTCAGGTAGAGGGATAAAATCTCAATCAGAAAAGACCTTAGGTATCACACTGACACTGCTAGCAACACGAGCTGAGCCCTGAGCAGCCACTGGAGGACCTAAGCAAGTCGCCTTTGTCACCATACCCAGCTGGATAAGAGAACAACATGTAGTGATGTAGTGTCAATGAGAAATGAGAAGCTATCCCAGGGAACCACATTAGTCAACTTTGTAATTTAGTTTTTTAAAATTCTAGACCAATAGTCTTCAAAATATTCTTCTTGAACAGTCTGCAAAGTGTAACCTGAGATGCTGGTTGGAAACAAATGTCTCTAGCCCTAGGGAAAAGGCCTTTTTCAGAAATGGTTTATTATATGTCCAAATGTTGGAGAGCTCCTGATCTAGGTTAATGTATATGTTATATACAAAATAGAGAGTAAGGTTAGGTTCTTTGAAGAATGCCATATTTGAGGTTAAACAATTTGGATTTTTTTAGAAGTTAAATTTAATGGGATGACATTGATCAGTAAGATTGCATCGGTTTCAGGTAAGCATTTCTATAGCATATGAACTGTTGATTACACTGTGTGCCCATCACCCAAAGTCAAATCACTTTTTGTCACCATATGTATTTTTTGAACTTAATTTTAGGAATACCACAAGAAGATAAGCCCCTCAGGTTATGCGGGGGGAAGTTGCTTTGTTTTGCTTGTGATTTTTTTTTTGTGTATGTGTATTTTATTTTCTGCTATGTCTGAAGTGCTTAGAACAATTTCTGGAATATAATATGTGTTCCACAAACATTTGTCCAGGGAATGCATGATGAATAAAAGTTTGTATTTTAAAGACACAGCTAAAATCTAGCTTAATTAGCATCTCTAAGCCTTGCTATGCAAAATGGGAATACTGATGCCTTTTTCACAGATTTGATGTAAAAATTAAATTTAATTACAGCTGCAAAACATTTAGCAGGGTGCTTGAACCCAGAGCAAGCTCTTAATCAATGAGAAGTATTATTCCTATTGCTGAGAATAACGCTTAACACATCACCAGTATTTAAATTAACCCAGTGAGTGACATGCTATAGTGATATTCTAAGAGGCATTTTTTGTTTAGAGAGTCATACTATAACAATAAAGTAAACCTATTTTCCTGTTCTCAATTCTGCATTATTGGAGAACTGTATGAGTTTGAAAAATAGTGAAATAAACAGCAAGCCCACAAGCTGTAGAGTCTTGGTGTACTTTTGGAGCCCTTCCTCCCTCTCTCCCTCCCTCCTTTCTTTCCTCCTTCTCTTTCTACCTTTCTTTTGGTTTCAGAGAGCTTGGGTCCTGTAGAAGTGTTTTGGAAGGGCTGAGCTCAGAGAAAGGAGAAAAGGGTAACCAGCCCCTGCCAGCAGGATGGGGACTCAGAGCCACGACTTGGTGCTGCAGTAGCCGTGACCCCAGCAGCTGGACTCGGCTGCAGAGCAGTCTCCTCACCTGCAGCACGAAGGATGAGCAAGTGCCTGACGGAAACCTACAGGCTGGTCAGCGAATACAGCGACAACTTGTATGGGCTGGACAAGTTCTCAGACAGAGGGCAGCAGCCCTCTGGACGTGAAGGAGAAGACGATGATGGTGTGGCTGCCTTGAGGAAAGAAGCTCGTTACACTAAGGCATCCAACAAGGCAAAGCTAAGACGATTCCAGTCATTGGAGAGTGGTGCGAATAATGGAGGTCACTTGGGATAGAACCTGAGCAATTGATGCATCATATTCTCCGGCTTATGAACAGAAGGAAGAGGACTCGGGTTATTCTTCGAATGTTACCCATCTCAAGCACATGCAGAGGCGGATTTAACGGCGGGCACACCGAGCATGCGCACCATAGACTCCGACTGCTGAAGGGCCCTGCGAGACCCCAAGTTTACCCTTTCTTCTAATGACACCAAGTTTGGTTTTATATGTGCAATTTTAATATTAGTACTACATACTATTTTTTATTTATTTAAAAATATGGTGAACATGTATTTTTATTTTCCTTGTCTCTCTCTTTTTATTTTAAGGGGCCCAATATTTTCTTCTGCACCCGGGGCCTGAACCAACCTTAATCTGCCTCTCGGCACATGCAAGGTTTCTTAGAAGATATAAAAAATATTTTTTTTGGAATCCTGGTTTAAAGCTCCAAATAAAGGGAGTTGCACAAAGTATACAAATATCAAAATTACAGTCACATGAATAGAGAAGAATTTATCAAAGAATTGACAGGAATCACAGGAATCCTACATTCGGAAAACAAAGTGTAGTTTACTAATCCACAGTACACAGGGGTAGTAAAAATCATTAAAGCTGTCTGTTGCCCCAGTGTTGGAAAGATTACACGTTGTTCAGATAGCAGTATCTCCAGGAGGTGGTGAAGAGCGCTAAGGACCTGCCACAGCTTAACCGAAGCCGACGATGCAGCAGGAAATGGGAAAGAGGCTAAATTGGAATCTGGTGACAGATCAAATCAAAATGACCCAGCAGAAGGAAAACAAATGACCAGCAGGTGTTACCAGAGAATAGTGAGAAGACAGGGACAGACAAAACCAGTATGTGAGCCACAGGTGGTGAATGAGGGAGGAGCTACACCTAAACTTGCCAATCAAGTCACAAAGGACCCAAGTCAAATGAAAATGACCTCTCATTGGGTTAAAAAAAATCATTTGTGTTGGAGGTCTGTTTCTCACCTGGGATTCTGTGAGACGTTGCTGGGATTCCATACAAAACTGTGACTGAAAGGACTGTTTTTGAACTTGTCTGTGTAGCTATACTCACCATAAGGAACAGTGACTGAGCCGCCGTGTGGGAGGTCGTTTGTTAGAGACCCTTTCGTGCCTGTAGGGCGTGTGCAGCAGGCCCAGACATCCGGCTGAGCTAGGAGAAGCTGTGGGTGCTGGGACTGCACGCAGGGGAATGCGGTAGGAGCATGATGTTGGCCAGGCCCTGACGACTACCTTCCCCGACCTCTCCTCCTGCACTGCCAACGACCCATGGGAGCGAAGACAGGGTGGGTGACCAAAGCAGGTTTACAGTTAAGAGTACACGAAACATGGAGTTTATTCCTGTATTCTTATTTATTATTTTATGATTCTTCATGCAAGCAAATGGAAGCCTCCTTTGCCCTACCCTGTATAAACTTAGCAGGAAATTTTCATTCTAAGGAAGGAATTTTTATGTGTTATAATTCAGTTATCACCTGTGCCTTGTTGCAAACACAGCAAAAACACGGGTCATATAGTTTAGAAGTGAATTGTTTTGTGAAGGTCATGTTCTTTTTGTGAGATCGTATTTAGGTTTTATGCCCGTTTTTATATTTTACTAGCATTTGTTTGTTACAAACAAATCCGACGGCCTGCTGCTGCAGTTTTTGAAGACCAGGTAGGAGACCGAAGAGGACCATGCTAGGCGTAGAACTGCAGACGTTGCTGACACAGTTAGGGATGAAGAATTACAGCCTTCTAAGCTATTCAGCATACTACCGCAACTAGGGACAGAAAGAAATCCTTTCTTTACAATGAAAGCTACTTTTTAATGGTTTTATATGGAGTTATAATCCAAGCTGTCCTATTCCACTGTTTATTGTTTATGAAATACAACTGACCTAGCATTTGGTCTAGTAGTTTTAACTGTAAATCATAGTCATTTCATAAGTAAAGATGTTGACTATTTTAAATGGCTCTTAGAATATCAAAACAATAAAGATTTTGTTTTTAAAAAAATCACATTTACTTAAAAGGCTTAGGAAGCAAATTATCTAGTAGCAAAACTTATTTCAGAAAGAAAAGGTCATATATTTGGTAAGATTCTATTAATACCAACAGTAAAATTCTAGTGCATGAAATACAAGAAATTGAAAAAAGACTCCAATTTAATCAATTAATTTATGTCATATGATGCTAAAGAAGTTTTAAGTGATTAACTGAAACACAGTAGCTTCTCTGTCTGGCTTGACAAGTCAACATATTTTTACCAATATTTGACATTCCACTGCACTTGCAAGATTTGTAAATGATGATGAAATTCAAGAAAATGTTCCTGCTGCTAGGAGCCTCCCAGAACAAAAGCCAATATAAATTTAACAGGTCTTCATATCTGAAAACCAAAGGTCTGTCATCTATACTCCTGGTGCCCACCAGTGATTGGGTTCGTGACAAGTCTTGCCTCATTAAAAAAAACAAACAACACCTGATGTTGATGTTATGGCATACTGCTTTCTACACAGAGAGGGGCTGATATAAACAACTTGTGATGAAATGAAGAAAGTTCTGGATAATGCTACAAAAATGCTTCATTTTATTCAAAACCCATTTATGCAAAAATTAAAAACAAAACAAAAAAACTAAAACCTGAACAATGAGCACATAACTCTTCTAATACAGAAACCCGAGTGGCTTATCAGAGGAAGCGTTCTCAGCAGGATCCTGAGCTAAATGGGAATTTCCAAAGTACTTAGCGGAAACTCCTCGCGGTTCTCTGACTGCTGGGAAGATGAAGGGTGGCTACAGGCCTACTTGGCAGACACGTTTCATTGTGTGAATGAATGAACACATTTCTGCAAGGTCCCGGGGAAAATGTTCTTTCTTACAAGTGACAAGATTCTTAGATTAGAAAGAGATGGAGTCTGGAAGAATCACGTTGCCAAAGGAACTTTTGAAAGTTTTCTGCAGCCACTTGGACTTGAGAATGAAGCCGGATAGTAACAACTCTCATGCCTAAAATAAAACTCTCCTTGAAGAACTCAAAAATCAAATTAAATAGCATCTCCCCTCCGTGTGTATGATGGAGAGAAAAACCTCTTCTCTAAATCCTCAGCCTGAAGTTCTGTCTCAGAGAAGAGACAGAACTCTGTGAGGCCCAGTCAGCCAGTGCTGCATTTCTGTGAAGTACTAGTATCCTTCAGCTTAGTGATCGCAATTCACATACCATGAGGGGTCCCTTGCTTTGAAGCTTTTTCTTTTTCTTTTTTTTTTTTTTTTTTTTTTTTTGTATTTTTCTGAAGCTAGAAACCGGGAGAGATAGTCAGACAGACTCCCGCATGTGCCCAACCGGGATCCACCCGGCATGCCCATCAGGGGGTGACGCTCTGCCCACCAGGGGGCGATGCTCTGCCCCTCTGGGGCGTCGCTCTGCCATGACCGGAGCCACTCTAGTGCCTGGGGCAGAGGCCAAGGAGCCATCCCCAGCGCCTGGGCCATCTTTGCTCCAATGGAGCCTCGGCTGCGGGAGGGGAAGAGAGAGACAGAGAGGAAGGAGAGGGGGAGGGGTGGAGAAGCAAATGGGCGCTTCTCCTGTGTGCCCTGGCCAGGAATCAAACCCGGGACTTCTACACGCCAGGCCGACGCTCTACCACTGAGCCAACTGGCCACGGCCAAAAGCTTTTTCAAGGGTTCCTCCAGGACGAAACTACTGAAAAAGAGCTGGAACAGACAGACACCAAAGAGGGATGCAATATAAAATGTCCAGACTGGTAATAATATTAAGGGGCTATGAAATTAACTTTTAGAGGTGGGTTTATTCTTAAATTATAAAAAGTTTAGAAGTATTATAATGTTGTCTTCCCGTACCAATAGTTATGTTTACTTAATGGACAGTGGATATGGGAATCTATTTTTATCCTCCCAGCTAGGGGCCCTGCCAACAAAACTGACTAGAATGATTTGTGAGGGACAAAGAGAACAGAGAGGGCCTTGCTAAGGCAGATGAGCTGGAACTTCCTTATGTGTCTTCAAGTATTTAGAAAGTTAACTCTTATTAGGTTGAGGTCGTCTTGAAAGGATGACGAGAGCGGCAGAAGTATCATTGGAACACAGAGGACAGGATTTTGGTGTCTTCATTAGACTTGCTTCAAGACAAAAATTACTTTTATTTCAATAGTGCAAGACTGAGGTTCTGAGAATAAAATTGGCCATATGCTACAGAATATCCCACTCTGTGGAACTGGGTTCCTCTTTGTGAAGGAAGGTTGCTACTCTGCAGGAAGACGTTGACTTCCTAGTTTGCTTTCATCTCCTTTTGCATTTATTTGTGCTCAGTGAGGCCTGAGTGTGACAGCAACTGCTCTTCCCAGCTCGAAAGCAGCGTATTCTGTTGGAATCTGAATTCATTCATTGAAAGATTTGTTTTCAGGTTTACCAACTGTTTCTTTTCACTAACATTTGAGCATATTATTTTATTAATAATGAGATTCCAGAGTTAGAATTGAGTGCGTTTTTTTTTTTCTTTTAATTTTTATTTTAAAAAGCTCTGTCAGTTTTGAAAAGTCTACCTCAGAGTTGTGGTTTAATAAACTTGTTTTGCTTTATGGCGGAAAGTGTGTTAAACTTGGTATTTTAAGACATGTTTCTCTAAGGTTAGACATGATGTCTAAATGTTATTTTTACTAGTATTTTGCTTTCAGTATGGCCAAATATTGAGCTTGGTTTTTATATTTCCTGATACTTTTCTGAAAAATCAAAATAAATTTGAAAAATGGTGGAAAAGGCAAACATTCAACAAACCGGTCCTCTGGGCTCTCTTATTCTATTGAACGGCTTATCTTTCTTTTTCTTTCTTTTTTTTTTTAACTTCAGGTTATATTTAAAGGGTCACACCGGGACAGCAGGACAGCAGAGCAGCCTGGTCATCCATGGTGCTGATTTCAGCACTAAAGATGCTGATAATGACAACTGTCTGTGTAAATGCGCCCTCATGCTAACAGGAGGTAAGTCATGTGGGGCATTCCCTAAGTTCTGTTTCATTGGTTTGAGCCTTGAGATTTCTTATCTAGGAGAAAGAACTCTGATCTTCTGGTCAGGAAACCTAAGAGCAAGTCCCTAGGGATCATTTTGTTCTGCCCACTAATTTACCATGCGTTCTTCTTCAAGACATTGCTAACACACCCAGACATTTGCCTCCCCCCCTCAACATCTATGAGAGGGCATGCTAAGCTTGGTTCTGAATAGGTTTTTTAGCCTCTTCAAGTTTCACGTACTCTACCTCCCAAATAATCATTGCGATACTCATAGTGTAATTAACAAGAATTTGATAATTCAGCATTCTGGGGGGAAAAAATCTTACAAAATATTTTGCAACTCTGTAGCAAGAGTTCATTGACAATCCTATTGAAATGGAGTGAGAAGAATAATGAGTGTCTAGTTAGATCAAAAAGTCCTACAATTCAGACCAGCTATCACAGGGTTTTGTCTTGTATGCTGTTGACCTCTGCAAGACATTTGAGCTGGTATAAGAGATACCATGGACTAACAGTGTAGCTCTGAGTAAGAAAGTTAGGCCTGTTTGTACTTTTTCAGTATTTTTCCAGCATTCTGATTGTGTGAAAGGGGCATTCTCCATCTGATGCCAGCATGTCTGGAGCACTCCTTCAGCACTTTCTCAATAACTACCCTTGTTAGCAAAAAAAAGAAAAAAGAGCAAAACTGTCTGCAGGCTCCAGGCCTTGAATCGGCAATGGGACATCCCTAGAATTAAATAAAGTGATTTTGTTTTTATTATATTGAGCTTTATAACTACCTTGGATTATATAGCAAGTGGTGCTGATCTTCTATTTAAAGGAACGATATAAACTTTACATTTTTAGTTTTACTCACAGTATTTGATAAATCATTGATTGAAAAAATATATCTTTAGTAGTTAAGTATTAATAAAAGTTCTACACAGCTATGACAAAACCTGCAAAGTTGATAGATGACCAAAGTTTGAGAAGCACTAAGCAAAGCCCCAGTGGTGAACGATGTGGCTCAAGAGTGTTGTAAGTTCCGGTAAAGTAGGAAATGGCACCAAACAGAACTGAGCAGGGAGCTTTTTCCCTCGTGTTTTTCCTCACAGTTTTAGTGTTGTTTTTCTCTATTAATGGAACAGCTGTCACTCCTGCTTTCAACTGTTATGAATCTTTCTCTTTGTTATTCTACAACAGAATAGCATTTAAATCTAATATTTGTCTTTTCAAATTATGATACTGCTACCATTATTATTACATATTATTATATTTGCTGTACTGTCGTACTTGAACTCCAAACCAACTATGTGAGATAAGTAGGGAAACTCTAATCTCTACTTTGTATGTAAGGAAGACAAAAGTAAATTAACGTTCATTCTTATATCCCTAACATCTAGTGGAGCAGACTGTTGCACACAGGAACTCAATAAAAAAATATGGCACATGAATGAGCATCCTGTGACCTTTGAAATCATTTCGAGTTTTGAAGCCAATGAAATGAATCATTCGGTTGACATTTTTCTTGTCAAAAACAAAGCATAGAAACGTTTGGAGGATGGCTTTGGAGATGTCTTTCTACATTCATCCTGACCCCCAAACTCTCAATTAATACCACCCCACCCACTCCTTTTATATTAACATCTTTCATTGTGAGACTAGCCCTAGAATTGTCAATGCCAACCTGTTATGATTCTGCCTCGATCATATCCTTCTTCTTAAGTTTGAAACATACCATTTGACATCACATTCAACCTCATTAAATAGTTAAAAGTCCTCTGTATGTAATTTTATGACCCCCATCCAAAGCAGTTGTTAGATAGTTAGAATTTTTTTAAAAATTGTACCCACAGGTTAGATTTTAAACTTTTTTTTTCTAGAGAGAAAAAAATGTCTTTTAATTATCTTCCTGATCTAGAATTGTCAGAAACTTTATGCAAAGAAAAAAGACTTGATTGTTCATTTTCTTGCCCATTTTAATACTGAAATACATTTTCATTTTCTGCACGTCTATTGTTACAGATAATTTTTCCTACCAAATAAGTAAAACACATGAAATAGCAACAGTAAAATCTTTCAAATGTTTTCTTAGAAGAGTATCCTGTGTGTTCATATTCTGTCATAATAATGAAAATGTAGACCAAAGAGGACAATGTACCCCTTTGTTGTCAATGTGAAAACTTCATTGCTCAGATTTATGATTTTATTTCTGCTCCAAATGATGGCACTTTGTCATGTTCTTATTATCCCTAATCATTTTTTGGACCTGCTTCTCACTCACCAATAAGCACATATGTTGGGGAGAGAAAATTTCCATTTATTGCTTGGGCTAGAATAGTCTAAGAAAATGTGTTTTTGTAATAAACGCCATTACCCTATCAAATATCCTTTGAAAGAATCCAGGTCTTGCAGAGCTATTCACTCTACAAAGCTAACATGTGGAATTTAGATAGCTAAGAGCTGGAGAGCACAAGGATGAAGGTCAGTGACAGTCCAGGTTACTTGAGTATTGTCTGAAACTAAGGGCTGCAGAGCCACTCCTAACACTATTTTATTCTGTCATGTTTTCCCTTACAACCACTTTCTTCATCTAATATTTCCTTTATTCTTAATTTGCATTTGAACTTGTTGCCTATTTAAAATAGTCTCTTTTGCACGGTGAGATTCTATACTCTTTGAAACAACTGATTTATAATTCTCTGTCATCATCAATTAAAGCTTTTTTTAATCTTGTTTATGTTTTTGCTTTGCTTCTTCTAAAAGGAATTAAGAGTAAAGTAAGATTTATTGCCTGCTCACTGTCCTCAATAGTTGTCTTCAAGTACATGGAAGGATTTTAGTTGGAGAATGCAGTATCATTGTTTACCTTTTCTGTCAAAGACTGAACAACAAGAAGTGAGCTTAATTGAATGCAGAAGGTATTTCAGCTAGACATATGGTAGAACATTTTGATCTTTCTTGTTTCCTAACATTCTAACTTCTTAATCTTTCTTCTATCAGTTTAATATGTTTTAATGAGTATTAAGGATCAAGTACTATTAGAGAAATGAGCAAGATAGACTAGAGCTCACCTCTAGTGAGGGAGACCATCCACAAAAATAAATAAATAAGATATAACATAATTTAAAACCATACAAGTTCTAGGGACACAGTATAACATGTGACACAGTTATGGGAGGAATGAAGAAGTGACTTTAGGTGGAGCATCCAGGGATCAAAGTTTGGAAGGAGTTGCCTGGGAGGATTGAGCATTTCTAGTTATGGACACCTTCACAAAGAGAATATTAAGCTATTCATATGACAGAGTTATGCATGTTCCTCTACTCCAGGAATGAGAAGAGTATCTTACAGTTTCTTCTAGTTCTGTTCTTCATTCTATCATTTCATGTACTCTTTGTGGCAGCAGTAATGTTAATTTCAATGCATGAGTTGTAATTCACAGTGCACAGTGGAGTGGAAAGGGGGTGTCGTCAGCTGAGAAAGCACATTTGCCTCAATAGAAGCATAGCACAGTGTTTTACCCCTCCTCTCACAAAAGCATGGGCATTATTCCTGCCTTCCCAGAACGCTTAGCGAGTCTTCCATCCGATTTAAATTTTGAATAATTGTTTTGTTTCCTACACGTTTCTTTTGGAATCAAACTGTATATACTTCAAGGTCAAAATTACCACACATGTTTTCTATGGAAATGACCCCTCTGTTAAATCATTAAATAGAGATGATTTGTCGGCATAGATTTGGAAGCCAGAAATAATCTGTACTCAGTGATTCCATTGACCTTAGGAATATTTGTAAGTTTTTTTTCTTAGCTTTCTTCCTTTATATAGCATATTATGAAAAATATGTATATTTAAGTACCATAGCAGGAGGGATACATTTAAGAGATGACTATAGGAAATATTATTTTTAGTCCCACAGGAGAGTTCCTATTGTACCCTCCTGAGCCCAAAGAAGGAATCCATTTTATTATAAATTTAATGTTTTATCTACTACTTAACATGAACACCCTGAAAATATAATCTCATCTAACAGGTGCTCTTTTAATGTGAATTTAATGTATATAAAATAAATATGCAAAAAAACTTCCAAATTATAAAAATGAAAACCTCTTATTACTAGATTGTCACATTAAAAGCAAACTTATTTTAGAGAAAACGTGGTCCTTGGTACTAAATTAGCATTCTTTAAAATACTAGCGCCTGACCTGTGCTGGTGCAGTGGATAAAGCGTCAACCTGGAAACACTGAGGTTGCCAGTTCAAAACCCTGGGCTTGCCTGGTCAAGGCGCATATGGGAGTTGATGCTTCCTGATTCCCCCCTATAATAATAAATAAATAAAATCTTAAAAAAAAAAAAAAAAAGCTCACCAGCTTGAAAAAAAAAATAAAATAAAATACATGTTTCTAAAAGTCTGTTAGAAACTACAATTGCTAAAGGTTGCTGACAGAAACAAAACATGGTATTGTATTGAATTCTTTCTTTTACCTTACTTATCTTTTTATCTTTCAACACAATTTCCATATTTAGTGTATAACATGAAAGCTATGTAAAAATGTGGCCTAACCTTCTGCAGAAGCAAATCTGTTGTGGTAGAAACTTCAGTGTCTTTTCCCATGCATAAACTATGTCAGCCAACAGACTAGACTTTGCTAAAACAAACAAAAGATATCTCTCAGTTCAGTACTAAAAGAGTGGATAAAGCTATACACATAAATTTCTTAGTACACCCTACAACTTACCAGACGCTAGCAGCAGAGAGTTGATTAATGGTTGTCTTGCCTCTTTTATAATCTTGAAGAAGACAAAGAAAATGAAAAAAAAAAATTAGTAGCTTCTCCAACTGCTTGAAGTGACAAGATTTGGGGTGAAAATATAATCATCTTTGAGTTTTTAATAACCCAAGAAGGATGTGCTAAGCATTGTCAGATAACTGGCATTCCCTAGATTTTGAGTCAAAATTTTGAAAGAAAAGATCCATGTGGATAATTTAAGGTTGACCACAGAAATCTACATTGTACTAATATACTTTCAAAGCAATTTCTTATTTAACACATAATCTGTAATTCCACAAAAAAGTACATTTCTTGAAGACTGGGACTTCATGCTGTACGTCACTATATCCTCCATATCTAGCATAATGCTGGGCAAATAGTATGTGCTCAATAAATATTGGTTAAATAAATGAATGTTTTCACTGAATCTGAAAGGACATTACAAAACTACAAATATTCCTGATGAGAAGACATAAAAATAAATTAAAATGGGTATAACCTGACTTTGTGTGAACTTAAAATACATATATATGTACAATATTTGCATGTACACATGGAACAAAAGGATGAATATCAAAGGTTTGACTAAATATTAAGACTGACTAAACCCCAGAAGACTCAACTCCTGAATTGGATAAATTTGACTGTTAGGTTCTTGACTTTCAAATAAATTTTAACATCCTAAGTGCAAAGTTTAAGATTATATTCATATTTTCCAGGGATATTTTTTACTTATTGGAAAAGAGCAAAGAATATCAGAAAGTGTCTTTCAAAAGATAAGTTTGGGAAAGATGAACCAGAACGGACAGCCCTATAACACAAGGCTGTCATCAAAGGTTAATAATGGACAGTGGATGAGAAATAATCACTCAATTTTGTTTGTATTTTACTCTAATAATGAATGTTTATTGCAATCTTACTGTTTAACAGGCATTTTTGCATTATCCTAAGTGACTTGCATTTAATAGCTTACATGATACTTCTCAAAACCTTTTGAAATAGGGACCACAATAATGTCTTTGACCAGAACTGAAGTACAGGAAAGTTAGATAACTTACCAAAGGTCAAAGAATTAGTGTCACAGGGAGAACTTTAACACAATCTTCCTAGAAGCCATCACCTTGTCTCCTCCTTCCATGACCTCTGTTTAAGGGAATGGCATTCAAAAAACAAAAGAAAGAGAGTTTAACTCTATATTATTCTTTATAACAACACATTGTTGAACGTTTTATTGAATTTTGGAGGATGACATTGGTAAATAAAATCATACAGGTTACAGGTGTACAACTCCAAAGCACATCATCCACTCACTGCACTGTGTTCACCACCCCCAGGGTCTGACATGATATGAAGTCCAAGGGAGGGAAGAGACAGTAAGAGAATACCTAGAGATTTTAAATGAATTCAAGATTACTCACCAGGATAAACAACTTTTCATCCTTGGGACAAAAAAAAAGAGAAAAGAGAAAAGGGGGAAAAAAAGCCAAGTCCTTGGCCTGGGGCCAGAACTGTATATGTGGACTCAGCAAATGGTTTTTTGTGATGAGCCATTGATAGCAATGGCACTCATGAATTTAGTTTAGCTTTGTCCTGAGTGACAAAAGAGGAAAATCTTGTTTTCTGTGCAATTTCTTTTGCATATAACTGATTAGAATGTATGCCTTCAAAATGAATGAACAAAATCTATACAAACATATATCTTTTTAGTTTACTATATAGATTTTACCTTAGAAAAGAAGTGTTGAGACATTTTGTTTAGATCAGAATTTGAGAGTTAGGTTTTCTGGCTTTCAAATAAATTTGAACTTCCTGAGTACTAAATTTAGAATCAAATTCCTATTTTCTGGGCAAAGTTTCATTTATTGGTGATAAAATGTGAATTTCTGCTTCAAAGATAAAAGACTTAAATAATTTTTAAAAGACTGGGAGGCCCAGGATGGTTATTACACAACTAAATTTTAATGAGTTAAGTGTAAATGAATTAGAAACATGCATCTCAGATTTCTTATTAAAATATACATGAGGTTACAGGTTATGAAGAAAAATGCTTGGCAAAGTACATCTCAGCCGTTGCCAATTTTAAAACATTTGAGACATTTTATCAGTTGTCCCAACAGCAGATGGGAGCTGCTGCTTTCTTCTGTCCTTTGCTTACATCACCAAGTTCTTTTAAGCTTAAAGTGCCTTTCACAGATTAGCTTGTTTAGCATATTGCTTATTTGTTATTCCCAGACACATACAGAACAAAGTACAAAGTGAACATTTCCCCAGGATCATAGAGGATATGTAATTCGGCCGTTTGTTTTCTTAGCAGAGAAGAACTGCAAACCCAGGCTCACTGGTCAGTGTGTTCACAAAGGGTACCTTCTTCCCATGTGAACTGACATGCATTGGGAGCCATGAGTGCATCTGATTATCCACAAATGCTCAGAAGGCCACCTGAGTAACCAGGACTCTGCCATTCTTTTCACCCGTTTTCTACAAATGTGCTTTAAAACATGTCTTTTCAGGATTTATTTAAAAGACCTGATCATGTTTAATTTTTTCAAAGAGAGGTAGAAAGTGGTCAAGCTGAAATATTCGATACAAAGAATTCTTTTTTATTTCATGTGTCTGAGAAAGCACAACGCTTGATTACACAGAAATAACTATTGTTGATAGTGTGAAGTTCAGAATATTTTATAAAGGGCACTACAACTAAAATTGTCATGAGAAATAATGTCCTGTCATTTTGTTTTCTGCTATCTTAATTCATCATCTTTATTATCATCAGATGCTCTCAGATAGTCTATAGTATGCATGGCCCACTGGTCTTAAGGTAAAGAGATAATGAAACAGCTTAAGCTCTTTGATTTCCTCATGAAAGCAAACAAATATTTGGAAACAAAACCCATATTGAGCATGTAAATACCACGTCTTTACAATGTGAACATTGTATAACTACACTCATTTGGGTCTAAATTATTTTCATATTTCTCTAATAAACCTTACCAAGCAAATAAAGAACTGCGTTGGCACTGACGACCTGGTTTTCATTATTAAGTCATTATGATGCCCCACAAGATCTAATCCCTTTTGTTCCTGCTCTAACCCTTCTACCACACTTCCTAGGTAACCTACACAGAGCACTAGATAGAGTCTTACAGGCCCAAAGAGTACATAACCTTTTTCAACTCCTACAACTGTGCTGAGAAAAGTATTAATCAGATATTAATAAATCACAACTTGCGAATGAAGAGTTGAGTGGCCCTGTGTCCTCAGGAATTTCCCTTGAACGATTTAAGCATCGCTGCCTTTACAACGGCATTAACCACAGCACGTCAGGCTGTTTGGGAATAAAATGCGAAAATGCCTATACATACTTTAGTAGGATTCCTGACACATATTAACTGTTTAAAAATATTAAATATTATTTATGTTATTGCCTAAAATCTCTCAGTTATTAGTTGATGCAGTTAGCATCAAAGCGTGGGCCTTCTAATTTCTGGTCGGGTTCTCACAGTCTCCCCAGTGCCCACAAAAATTTTTTTTAATGTAATAAAAATCTTTGTGTTATGACTTCTGTTTACTTTGCTAGAGCTATTATTCTCCAACCCCTCACCCACTGGCACTGCAGCCAACCCGGCTGTTGGAAGACACTCCTGTGCCCCCAGAGTACATACACACTGTCTTTAGAATCTCTTCTGTCCAGAGACACCCCCTCTTCAGGATCCAGCTCAAGTGGTAAACGAGTGGACCTATGGACTGACAAACAGAATTTTTCACCTCTGTTTGTAAGATTTTTTAAAATCTCTGTTTAATGATTGTCATCTCATTTTTTAACAGTTTGTTGTTTCTTTCCTACACACAACTATTCACTCCTTAATGTCAGGGATTTTGTTTTACTTAACTCTGACCCCTCTATCAGCTTATTGGTTAATATTTGTTTAATCCTTGATTCACTTTTCTCCCCTTAGACCGGCTGCTCCATATGCTCAGGATGGCTTTGGCGGGTATAGTTATCCAATGAGGGCTCTACATAATATTTTATTAAACATCCAACCTGACAGATAGAGGTACACTGATTAAATGCTATTCCTTGAGAATATTCACAATGATGATGTACAAGTAGGATTGAATCAACTATAAATTTTTCCATGAGCATTATTCAACTTTCTATCAAGACTGTCTACTTCTTGCCTTTATTTCTGCAAGTCTTTCCCTTGCTCACTCTAACAGCTGCACCGATGTTCTTAGTCCCTAAACACTCCAAGCTTTCTTTCTACATGGCATCAGCATGTGCTATACTCTGCTTGGAAGAGTCTTTCTCATATTCACGTGCTTGCCTCCCTCTCATCCTCCAGGCCTCATGAAATATCAACTTCCTCCATGACTGAAAAGTCAAGTAGTCCCCCGCTTTATAGCTACCTAATCTTTCCCTTTTTTTTCTTTGTTCATGCATGATTTATATTTATTTATTTGCTTACTTTTTATCTGTTTTTTTCCCATTAGAAGTAAGTTCCATGAGGGTAAGGACTGCATTTGTCTTATTGAGTATTATATGAAAACACAATAATAATTACATTACTGAATGAAGAAATAATAAAAAATGAATATAATAAGCATGGGTCATTTATTAAATGTAAGATTTTAGTGAACTAAAACTAATTCAGATCACAGAGACTTTACAAGAAGAAAGAGCCCAAGTCAGTCAGTCTGTCAGTAAGCCTATAGTCACTCATCAGTTATTTATTAAGCAAGCTCTGTTAGGTGCAGCACTAAGTAAGTATTTACGCTGGAAGGACCCATAAATAGACCCTGCCTTTCTGTTTCTCTTAGGATAATGAACAAAAGACTCTGGGGTTTGGTCTTCAGGCCTTCGCTGCTTTAGGCCACACTCTCTTGTTAACTCTGACCCAGCCTTAAGGTCTTTCAATGTCTCTAAAATGCCATTCTTCTAACTACAAACATTTCCCCACTTATTCGAAAAGATACACATGATCAACTTACCTGATTCTCTCTTGTACCCCTTCTGTTTCTTGTCATTGTCTTAAGTTAAGTACATCTAAAATTTCCCGATGAATGTATCCTTTGGCCTGTACCCTTTATTGCCAGGCTGCTGTTGCAACAGACCTCTGCCTGCCCACAATCTTTCAGAATTCTTTCGACGTTCTATAAACCAAATGAAACCACACACTTTTACCCTAAGTACCCGAAGGTAACTCAGAGGATTGTTCTGTGGTTTTTAGTAGTTCTCAGTAACAGAGGATCTGAATTTACCTCAGAGACCATGGTGGACATTTGGGAAACCAGGGAAGGCTCATTAACATGATGGAAGAGTGCCGGGGAAGGTCATAGAGCAGGAGGAGGAAGTTAAAACTCTGAAGCGATCAAGTTGGGTGAGAATCTTCAGGGTAGATAGATTCCCCAAGACTAGACTATCTTTTTTAATATAAATAATATATTTTTACTAGTTCTACTTATCAAAAAGATTGAAAGGAATTAATCCTAAGGAAAAAAGAAAAGGTGGAATTTTACGGTTGCTCCTTCCTTGACAAAGAGCCTCTTGTCCCTTGTGTTTTCACTGCATTAACATCTATGTTGTTTACATAGAGTTGGTAAAACAGCATTGAATAGAGCAGCTTTCCAAGTTCATCGACATACCTTACCATTCCCCAGTATGAGCTGGTAATTAATACGGCTTGTTATGTCTCTAGTATGACTTTATAAACACAACTCAGCTATATTCATCTTCCAAAATTGAAAAATGAGAACTAGCTTGTCTCTGTTTTTTTTAAAGTTTCTGGAAGTTGATGCTCATGTTCCAGTTCAACATCAGCTGTACAGCTTTCTCTTTCTTTAACTATTAGTCCCTTAGGTATAACTCTACAATCAAAGGGAGGTCGACTGTATCCAAATAAAAATATGGCAGAATGTCTCTGGCATCCGTTTCTCCCTGAAGATTTCAGCAGTTGTTTCTTCAAGAGAGGGGAAAAAAATATACAATGTTTTATCTAAAAATCTGAGAATTTAATTCATTAAAAAATTAAATAGTGAATTATCCTTATAGAGAGCTATTCAAGCATAGGATCCCCAAGTCACTGATCAAGTTTTTTGGGTGTTTTTTTTGTTGTTGTTGTTGTTTTTTACTAAGTTTGGAAAGAACTTGAACAATCTCAGAAAAAAATACTGCTATATAGAAGCTATATGGCTCCTATTAATGAACACTTCCCATATTGCTATTAAATACAGAGAGGGCATAGAAATTCAAGTTGAATTCAGAGTCATTACCCAGTATCCAGTTAACTTAGAAGCAGCTGAGGGCAAGTTCTTGGCAAAATAATGAAGAAAACAGAAAGCATCTCTCTCTATATATATATATATTTAGATGTCAGTTGTCTAAATATCTGAATTTCTTCACTGGTAATTCATTGTTCTATTCCCAATAGTGGGCTTAAGGTAGAATGCCTCTTAAGGGTTGTATGAATTTTACGTGCCCTGCAAATAAGTCCAGGCCTGATTGAGATTATTTCTGAAAGGCTAGAAGCTTCCCATGGGAAATGTGTCCCAATGGAGTGACACCGAAGCTTGGTTTCCATGAGAGCATTCCTCTCTCTGATTGTTCATATACTGCCTAAATCGGATGTCGCTAAGACAGGTCTACTAGCAAGAAGATGTTTACTGAATGCCTACAATTTTCAAATGACCATATCAAGTATGAATAAATATCTCCTCAGTTAATGCCATTAATTTCCAAATGTTCAATTCTCTGTAATTGTTTCTTCTTTCTTTTGTTATTAACGAATTCTTCAGGCTGGTGGTTTGATGCTTGTGGTCCATCCAATCTAAATGGAATGTTCTATACAGCGGGACAAAACCTGGGAAAACTGAACGGGATCAAGTGGCATTACTTCAAAGGGCCCAGTTACTCCTTACATTCCGCAACTATGATGATTCGACCTTTAGATTTTTGAAGGCGCAATGTGGGAAGCAGTTATAAAAACAACAAAGAAATCTGGAGAAGCTACCAGATGAGAAACTGCTTGAAAATTTCTGAAGCAAAACAATGTGTCCCCCTTCCAGCAACAAGTGGCGGTTATATGAAATCACCAAGGTTCTTGGCTGTGGATGTGGAGTCTTTTGAGTTCACAAAAGTCTCTACTGGGGTCGACCGTGTTCACATGGCTCAACTCTAGAGGATGCCACTCACTGTCATGTTTTAAAAAGGGAAGAAACTGCTTAGCTCACTGCGCTTCAAACTACTACTGGATATTATTTTGGAACTATGGTAGCCAGATAATAAATAGTTTATTTCATGTAAAACTGAAGAAAAAGAAAATAAACAACAACAACAAAAAGAATGTACCTGAAGAATAGAAACAGGCCTGCAATAATCCTTCAGAAAAGATGTATCACACCAGTGAAATGATGTTATTTCTATGCAAACCTACTAACAGTAAGTTTATACTGTTGCACAATTTTAATAAAAGTTCAGGAAGAACAACATTGCTCTCTGAGTTGGTTAAGTGTTCATGGATTTCAGAAGTCTAATTCCTAAATCATGCTTACCAATTAATTTCAGTTAAAGGTAAATTCTGTTTTGTTAAACCATAATGAATTGTAGTACATGAAGAATAACAGTGTGATGTCGGAACGTGCTCCATTACTCTGATATTTTTATATCGTTCTCAGAAAAAAAATGGGCATAATCAAATATAGACCTATAAGGTGAAAAATTATCCCCCATGGTACAGTTTTCACTTACTTTAAAAACTGACTGACTGATATATAAATATATATTTATAGCCTGAGTAAAGTTTAAAGAATGTGAAATATATCGTCAAGCTCTTAAAATAATATACATGCATTTAATATTTCCCATGATAGTGTACATGAAAGCAGTTTTTTAGTGTGTATTAAATTGAAGTAAAACCAAGTAAACTGGAACAGTTTATTTTACAGTATTTTTTTGCATGTGTACATGTAAGTGTAACTTCATTAGTTTTAAAATAATGACCTTCAATTCTTCACCCTGTTATTTCATCCTAATTTAATTTTTGCTAATTGATTGAAACATGCTTTCCAGTTTTACCCTGTTCCAGTTTCTATAAAAGGTACACTTTGAAGTCTATGAAAAATAAAAGAATTATATTGTATATAGCGTGTTTATACCCACGGTAAACCTAATATCTGTTTAATCTGGAATATGCAACATTGTCCTTAATTCATGCAAATAAACACAAGTTTTCAAAGAAATCTATTACACTACTTTATGAAATACATTATTCTTCATATTTTTCTCCTTCAAACAGTTTTCTTAAGTAGTTTCTCATATTTAAAAATTATTATTAGTGATGAATATTGTTTTATACCTAAGGGAAACACACAAAAAGTTAATCATAGTCACCTATTGAATAAGAAAATTCTGACTATTTGTTGTTGTAAATCTCCTAATGAAAATGCCTATGGGAAAATCTATTTTAAGTGAAATTGGGGGCATACATTTTTGTTGCAGTTTGAAGTTACTACTGTCTCTAAGTGTTCAAGTTTACAATAGTGAACAGGTTTTATCAAAACATGAGATAAGAAAATTGAGATACATATTGGGTGTTCTTTTATAGAGATAAAATTTTTTTTCAAAGCGTATCGATTTCAAACCTTGGGATGATCTATTATGCCTTTATTCCTCTTCTCTGAGAGAATAGAGCTATTCACATGTTTAAGAAAATATTTTTTTAATTTACTATCAAGTCTTTATATTTATACATCTATATACAAACTTACTTTGCCTTAAATGTGATCTATGCAGGTATCACACAGTCTTTCTCTTGGTGACTCCTGCTTAGTACTGTTTAGCCTCTCCCTCTATAAACCTCCTTGATTATTTTCATTAAAAAAGAGAAAGTGAGTGTTCAATTCTTTTGTGTTTTTACAGATTTTTTTTACCAGTCTTTTGATAAGAAATACTACTTCCCAAGTTATGTTACAAAAATAAAATGAAATAATAATAAAAAAATAAAGCATGATATTTACTGTTTTGTTATCTGGGTTTGAAAAATAAAATATTGTTTCCAATTATTTATAATAAAGCAGTATAAAATGTTTCTATGACTTCATTATGTGCATTGTGTAATATCTACCTGTCTTAGGCCATTTAACATGTATAGCCTTTGCATTTAATTATTTCAGGAGAAGATAATTAGGTATTAGGACTTTTGTCTTTAAATTTTTATTTTAACAAAATTCATGTAACTTCTATTAAATGTCTTCACATCAATCACAGCTTTATTTGATTTAAAAAATTAAAATAGCATATTTGTGCAACCTTATATCATTTGAAATAAATGTTTTAAAAATAGATATCTATGGAAGTATAGAATCACTAAAAAACTATTAAATAAACTAAAGCCTCAATCTTTGAAAAACTTTCAGTCTTGGATGCGATAAGAAAGCTTAGCTTCATTAGAATGATTGATCAAAGCAATGAGTCTGAGTCCCACATCTCTACTGTACGATTGTTATGTCCTGTCAATTATTAAATGCTGTGTTATCATATGACAATTGACAATAAAACGGGAACTTTGCATGGAGAATAACAGGATATGTACTGAATATCTGAGTTAGTTATAAAAGGTAAAGAGCATTAAGGAGATGCTACTCAACCCTCATGCTTCCTTTCTCGTCAGCGGTCTTACCAGTTCAGTCCTCACAAGGTTTCTTACCTTTGATTCTGCTCTGACTGCCACCACTTTGATGTGAACACTCATTAACTTCCACCTATATAAATGGAAGAGATATTCTTTCTCCTGGTACTCTCTGCTCCTAGTCACCCTATATCCACATAAGCTTATTCTTTTTTTTTTAATTGGCTTCAGTGACAGAATGAAGATGCCTCAGTGCTAGACTCATTGCAAAAATGGCATGCCCTTCCTCTTCTCTATTCATGCCCTCACAGTGTGACTTCACAGCTTATCCGTTAAGAAGTGGAGTCTATCTCCCCATCCCCTGAGTGGCTGGCTTGAGACTTGTTCTTGCCAAAAGACTGCAGATGTACCTGTGTGTCACTTCAGCTCCACCCTAGGAGAAGTGCCAGGAGAAAAAGCCCAGGGTAGCCTAATGGAGGATTAGAGACCACAGGAATCAGGACAGAGTTTACCAGCTGAGACCACCCAGTTCAACCAGCCCCCCGCTGACCTACCAGATGACCCCAGATAAATAAGGGATCTCAGCTGAGATCAACTGAGCCTGGCTTAGGTTAGTAGAACTGCCCAGCTAACATGCATATAATTATGTGAAACAATAGCGGTGGTTGTTTTAAGCCACTATATCTTGGGGTGTTTTGTTAAACATTATTATTTCAACAGTAGCTAACTGATACAAAATAATACAGGCCGCCATACATGCACATGAGATTCTTATGCAACCTAACTCTTCAGAACCACTTCCTCGAATTATGTTTGTCTCCTCTAGAATGGCAAAAGTTTCAACAACTCTCTATAGAGCATCAAAACATCAGCTGCTTCATGACACTTTTTCTGATGCCCTCTATTACTTCCACCCTCCTTCCACTCACGTACTCTTTACCGCTCTTAACACATTTTTTGTGCTTTATTTTATATTCCTTATTTCTAAGAGGCTGTATTTTATTCAGCTTTTAATACCCCCACAGTACCTAGTAGACCCTTTGTATTTATTAAATGGAATTGAATTGCTCTGAAAAAAGTAAGAAATCCCTTCTATCTATATTCAAATCCAAAATTCATAGATTTGACCACTATCTTAAACCATTTATTTTCACACTTCAAAATTAGCCCATTCTCCTCCTGAAAAAAAAAAAAGATGCCCAAATTTATAACTTTAGTCACCTCAGAAATCCACTTCATTGCCTACCTTGCTGGAACAGATTATATATTGTTTGAATGAGGGAGGCTGAACTCTTTTCATTTAAATTAATGTCCATATATGAAATGTACTATTAAATAGTAGTTTATTTATTACATGGTTATTAATGTAAGGTGATGATTTTGATTTTAAATACATATATTTGGGTAGCCTATTTTCAACTTTAGTATTTAAGGTTCAACTAAAAAGTTTTTTTAGTTCATCTGACTCTTAATAAAAGTTGTTTCCCTAACTCAAGTTCAATATTTTCTCACATATTTCTCTGATCATTTCCTTATTGATTACTTACTTTTTTATCAGCCATTGAGATTCTGATAGTGAATATAATAAAAGGATTCTGAGGGACTACTGACATGAAACAAGTCATTTACATCTCTTTCATTCTTATCCCAAATGACAGATATGGTTCAGGTTTACTTCCTCCCAGGCTTTGTTTTCTAACCTGAGAAAAATAATCTCAAAATCGAACATATTAACCTTCATTAAAATGTGAAAGGATATTTTATTTTGTTTTATTTTGATGGAGAGAAGAATGACTTCTGATGTCATCCTTTATAAGCAAGCGCTTACTTCATCCACTCATAAGACCAGTCTACCTCCTGCCCATCCATTCGCTCTATCTCAGAGCTAAGGGGGAGTTGATGTGCGTGTTGTGTGGTGGGAGTTAGCAGAGTACCATGGTCAGCCAGTTATGCCAACAGAACTGTGACTACTCTAAGTTTTTCTTATATAAATCAATTTTTCAAACTGCATCTTTTCCCTAGATATGCTATGAAGAACCAGAATCAACTAAAAGAAAGTACTAAACCATTGTAAGTTAAAATTGGATTTAAAATAAAGTATTATAAAAGGCATATATTTATTTGTATACATTTTAATACAATGTCTAAACACCAAGACAATGGTATAAAAGGTTAGAGAAAATGATTAAGGCTTCAAATGAATTTTGATATTTCCACTAGAAGAAATGTACAACCATAATAGTTATAATGAAATGCTAGATCATTGTTACATAAGCTTTTCCTTTAGAAAATGATTTTATAGCTTTAATTTCATGGCAGTATGTGAATTATATTTAACAAATATAGCAGCCAATTCCTAGCATCCAGATGAAGCATTAGAAAGGTACTAGGGATATTAAGGCTTAAGAAATCCACAATTAGTGAGGAAAACAAGCAAGTAGACATGAATGAGCAATAAAAAAACTTTAAATTACTGGAGTTAGTATAAGTGTGTTTAAGTTGCAGCAAGAAGCCCTGGCCGGTTGGCTCAGCGGTAGAGCGTCGGCCTGGTGTGCGGGGGACCTGGGTTCGATTCCCGGCCAGGGCACACAGGAGAAGCGCCCATTTGCTTCTCCACCCCCCACCCCCTCCTTCCTCTCTGTCTCTCTCTTCCCCTCCCGCAGCCAAGGCTCCGTTGGAGCAAAGATGGCCCGGGCGCTGGGGTGGCTCCTTGGCCTCTGCCCCAGGCGCTAGAGTGGCTCTGGTCACTGCAGAGCGACGCCCCGGAGGGGCAGAGCATCGCCCCCTGGTGGGCAGAGCGTCGCCCCTGGTGGGCGTGCCGGGTGGATCCCGGTCGGGTGCATGCGGGAGTCTGTCTGTCTCTCCCCGTTTCCAGCTTCAGAAGAAAAAAAAAAAAAAAAAAGTTGCAGCAAGAATAGTGAGACAAGAATAATTAAGTCCAGTAAAGGCTGTGTTATGTGTAGTTGTGTATAATAATAATTATATGTGTAAAAAACATGAGGAATACTACTCAATAATAAATTTTATATATACGTGTTTTTTAAATTTAAAAGAAATGTAAGTCCTCCCTTCATGTACATTATCCATTTCATTGAAGATGGCATCTAGGCTTCATTTTGCAAGTTTATTGGTAGTTTCCAGGGAGACGGAAGTGGAACTGCAACGGCATAAAGACATTAGAAATCATGATGCTCTGGGGAACTCCGAGTTGCACTCTATGGTTGGCCTGTAAAGTTCATTTGAGGGGGAGGCCGCAGGAGAGGAAGGTGGAGATACAGTCAATCAGTGAAAGATTTTAAGTCACATTTCTGAACTTAGTTTTTATTTTCTTGTTAAAGGGGTTTGGATCAGTGAGGATGTTATTAACATGCTCATTAGGATGAAGGCCTGGCCTGTGCAGCAGTGACAGTAGGAATGGATGGAGAAGTTGGGTTTTGAGAGATATTGAGAGAAAAGAATCAAAAGAATTTAATCATTGGGTGGAAGGTGAGGACAGCATCAAGACCATTCCATATTTTTGTCTTGGTTAATTAACTTGAAGGTGATGCAAATGTCCAAAATAGGGAACACAGGTTTAGAGAAGTAGCTAATGAATTAGGTTTTCCAGGTTGAGTTTGAGATGCTGGTGATTCAAGTTTGGCAGTTGGATACATGAGTCTGACTAATTAATCAAGCAGGACTAATGAAGGTTTCAGATTCTGTCGTATCTAGACAGAAATTAAAATCACTAGATGAAATATTTTTAAGAGACTATATAGTGAAATATAACCCAAAAGAAAAATTGATTGAACATAAAAAGTATAAGGAGCAAGTAAACAAGGAGAATTCAAAAAGGAGATAAGTAATAATGGCTAGACAGACAAGAGGAAAGCCAGGAGGAAATGGCATAATAGTAGATTGCGTTAAGAATCAGAGATGCACCACAGAATGGGAAGGCATGATGATGGCAAGTGTCCACTGGATTTGGAATTTAAAGGAAAATTGGTGATTTTATGAGGCAGCGTTAGTGGTAGAGGGGTTAGAAGCTAGATGAATGAATAGACCCTTGCTGATTAGAATGACTTCTTGAACTGCATCATAGCTGGAAACTGGTTAGAAATGCAGATTTTGGCCCTGGCCAGTTGGCTCAGTGGTAGAGTGTCGGCCTGGCGTGCAGGAGTCCTGGGTTCGATTCCCAGCCAGGGCACACAGGAGAGGCACCCATCTGCTTCTCTACCCCTCCCCCTCTCCTTCCTCTCTGTCTCTCTCTTCCCCTCCCGCAGCTGAGGCTCCATTGGAGCAAATATGGCCCAGGCGCTGACGATGGCTCTGTGGCCTCTGCCTCAGGTGCTAGAGTGGCTCTGATCATGACAGAGCAATGCCCTGGATGGGCAGAGCATCGCCCCCTGGTGGGCATGCCGGGTGGATCCCAGTCGGGCGCATGCAGGAGTCTGTCTGACTGCCTCCCCGTTTCTGGCTTTGAAAAAATACAAAAAAAAAAAAAAAAAAAAGAAAAAGAAAGAAATGGAGATTTTTGGGGCCCCATTCCAGGCTATCAAATTAGAATCTTCATTTTAACAAGATTCTCAAGTGAGTCCTATGAACATTAAAGTTTGAGAAGCTTTGGTTTAAAATTAAACCCTCAGAAATATGGCTGAGAATGGAAGGAGATAAGACAGTATAGAGATAAGAACAGGAACAGGTTGCTAGAATGAGAGGTGTCTGAATGCATCTTCAGACTGAGGAAAAGGAGCTGTTGGGAGAGCTGAGGCTGAAAGGAGGAACAGGAAGGACCCTGATGGAGCAAGTATTTTGAGGTGACTGGTGACACAGGGTTAAGAATGAAGGGAGTGAGGGAAGGCTTAGTTTGAACAGGAGAACCAGCTCTTTCTCTAAGAACAGAAACTGGGAGGCAATGAATTGCCATAGGAAGGATATCTACCTAATGGTCCCTGTTTTATAGAGGAAGTAGAAGGGAAGGGAACTTTATGAGACTATAGGCAGTTTAATTAAATAGTGTTTGAAAATAGGTTCAGAAGAGCCACTTAAGGTAATCGGAGAACTAACTGACCAGAGGAATTCCAACTTGACCAAGTGCTATTAAACAATCAATTGAGATTGGAAATCAGGAATGTGAATGGACTGATCCACTTTTTCCAGTGATTTTCATATGTGTCAAAACAAGAATTAGCATCACTCAGCTTAACAGCTCCACTCTGCCACACTTAGGTCACTTGACAACATCTAGTGCCTAGTTCGGTCCACAACATTTGTGCCGGTGAATGTTCACACCAAAGTAAAATTGCTTCCTCTTTGAAGTCCACCAAACTCAATTACTCACCCTCCTCCTGTGCCCCCTCAGCATTTTACTTCTACTTATATTACAGGGATTTTGCAGTTTGACTTGCATTCTAGTCAACTATTGACACATTTGTTCCCTCTCCAGATAATGAGCATTAGGAGCAGTATCGAATTTAATTAATTCTGTGTTACTAGAACCTGTAATTGTGCCTATAATATTCTTGAATCTCAATTAATGATTTGCTCTGTCTGTTTTTGTTCTTATTCTGTGCCTCACTTTACTTTATGTTTCCAGGACCCGGCGTAATAGGAAGGCAGCTTAGGTGGTCAGTAAAGTTTGGTTGGGTGGGTGGGTTGTCGGATGGATGGATCCATGACACATGAATGAAAACTGGAGGAGCTCAAAAATGATCTACCAAATCATGTTTTCTTTTCCCTGAGAGTTTATATTTTAAGATAAATGCCTTCCTGCTTTCAACACAAAGCTACAAAAGGTACATTTTTTAAACATCAAACTGCTCATGTAAAAGGAACAATCAGATTATTTATATACTAATGAGAATCATGTGGATTACATTTTTTCAAAACTAAGGATTTTTTTGTTTGAAGTATAAGGAGAAAACAGCAACAAGCACTGGATCTTAACATGACAAAACCATGTGATAACATTTGAGTTGCCCGTGTCCAAACTAGTGATCAGTACAATGAGTGCAGAGTTCAGAAAGTAGCAACACTGGTCTGAGCTCACCCAGGAGGGGGGACCCAGAGGGCAGGATGACAGCATGTCTTGGGATAATGGAGCAGGAAAAGACAGACATGGGAATTTCTATTATTCTATTATTATACAAAAAGACAAACGACAGTAGATTAAGAGTGGGGATGAGCCACTTGACTTGACAAGGGTGCCTGGTGTATAGACAGGGATTAGTAAAACTTCATTGATTGGCTATCTCTGGGTCTCAAGATTCTGAGTCTTATAGCAGGCAGTCCTGGTGCCCCTCAGCATTTATGTCTATATGGTAAAGGCTGTTGACTGGATAAACCTGTGATCCTCCAGCAAGAGGAGGATTTTGTGTGTTTGTTTGCTTGTTTCTGGCCAGGAGAGAATGCTTGTCGCCTACATGAAGCGAGCTAGAAGTGCTGTACAGTTAATGTATCAAGAAACAGTTTTCAACAGATGATAGAGATTTGTAGACAGATGCCTCAGTTTCTTTCCCCTTAATCAAGGGAACTCTAAGGTGTAGTCTACATTGTCTTTCAGGATTCTCAGCAGAGATGAGCTCCAGTTGCTCTACTTTGGCAACAAGCTTGATAACACACTATCATCTTATTCTCTTCACTGTCTTATCTCCAATCATTTACCAGTGTTTCCTAGAATCCCCTCCCAAATAAACTACTTGCCTTTAAATCCTTTTCTCATGCTCTTCTGGAAAAATCCAAACCAAGAGAAGTCTACTTCTGTCAAGGTATATCTTTGAGAAACAGAGATGTCTTCTGTAAGATAAAGACCAGTAGAATAAGCACAGTCACAGATGAGCCTCTATGAGGACAGGTGGAACTCTGTAACCACTGTATCAATAGCCACCACCGTAACCTTGGAAGATTTCAGTTTAACAAACTCATCCAATTTCTTTCGAGTGCCCCCAACTTAAATGCACCCTAGATGTAGTGGTTGCATTGGCCTAAACCTGGGACAGTAGCCTGTTTCTTCATCATTCCTCCACTCTTCCAGTTCTGCATGCCTTTTCTTGCTTTATCCCCTTCTCCCTGCTACCGTTCTCCTGCTCCACTCACTCCTTCCTGATTACATAAACTCACAACATTCTTATTACTGTAAACCGTATAACTCAGTCTTACATGTTAAGAGTGATTAAATATGCAAACTCATCTGTTTTTCAGTATTACTATTTCAGTAAGAAACACATGTTTGGCTTAAAAATATTTCAGTGTTTTATTGTTTTCCAACATTAAAACCTTATTTGTTGTTCCAAGAAGTATTTTATCAAAATAATTATTTTAGATTGTCATATCCTTTGTATTATTAGCACTGAATTTTCTACTCTGTCTCACATTGCTGTAATAAAGGCTTCAGCAGTTTTTATTCTCATGTGGAGCTCAGGATCCTCTTCCAAGTTTATTATTAGAAAAATTAAGTTCTTGAGATTGTAAGACTGAAGTACTTTGTTTTGTTTGATGTGAGCTGGAGACCATATTGAGCTCCTGGCCATTCTCAGGGCAAATTGTCTCTGTGGGCTTGACCTAATCAAGTAAACGCTTTAAATCTGGGTCTAGAGTCGAAGACAGGAGTGAAACTCATGACATTCACAGTCCAGGAGATTACACAGGACAAGAACAGGGAATAGGGACTCTTGGTAGGCCATCACCAAATTTCACCTACTATAGATATAAGCAAAGGTATAATAATACTCTGCTTATTAATAAAAGGATATAGGGTTTTGGAAATGGACTCTGTACAGCGAAGCATTGTCAAATACATAGTTAATGTCTTAAGGAACAGTCTTCAAAGATGGCAAGTATCTGTAGATAAACATCTCAGTTGATCTATCCTATGATCTATGCCAATAATTTAGCAATGATATTTACCCTGCAAAATTCTCATACCCTGTATGAAATGTTTCCTCGGTTATTAAACATGGATAATAATATTTTTCTGCTTTTTTCTTTTTCAATATTGTTGTCAGAATCAAATAGTGTAAATAGCTAGTATAGATATAAATCTCAATTTCACAAGCTCAGACAAGCAAAGAATATCACAATACTTTATATTGTAATAATATAATTATATACCATATGTTTTAAATCAACTTAATTTTATCTTCAAACCCCCATCAAGTCAGCAAGGAAATCACCTCAGTCATTTTGGGGGCTCTCCTAGTCCATCACTGTGTAGAAGTCCAAGAGTCAAGATCACGAAGAGAAGATCTCCAGTCATATTTCACATTGTTGACCCCTCAAATACCCATTGTCTCTTTCCCAATCTTTTCCATCTCGCTTTGAGATACTGGAGGGCTGGGAGCTGGACCAGGAATATATCCCAGCCTGACTATTCTAGATGTGATCTGTCAAACACAAAGTCTCCCTCACTCTAAGTCATGCATTTTTATTTACTTATTTATTTTTATTTATTTATTTTTTTTCCATGAGAGACAGACAGACAGATAAGAAGGGAGAGAGGCGAGAAGCATCAACTCACAGTCATGACACTTTAGTTGTTTATTGATTGTCTTCTCATGTGTGTCTTGACCAGAGCCCTCCAGCCAAGCCAGTGACCCATTGCCTAATCCAGTGACTTTGGGTTTAGGCCAGTGACCTTGGGCTTCAAGCTAGCAATCTTTGGGCTCACACCAGCAACCATGGGGTCATGTCTATGATCCCATACTCAAGCTGTTGACCCCACGCTCAACCTAGTGAGCCTGCCCTCGAGCTGGATAAGCCTGTACTCAATCCGGGGACCTTGAGGTTTCAAACCTGGGTCCTTAGTGACCCAGGTCAATGCTCTATTCATTACACCACCACCCAGTCAGGCCAAGTCTTGCATTTGGGTCTCACTGTCTGAAATGCCTTCCATTTTCCACCCTGTGTCCAGGACTATTGAAAATCTCTAAAACATTCCTTAAGACTTTGCTCAAGCATGACTTCTTCTATAACATCTTCCTTGATCTGTTCTTATCCCTGTGTCTGTAAGGGCATAATAGTATTTTTATCTATAGCAGCATCTAGCACAAGGTATTATAGTTATGTGCTTATGATCATCTTTCTTCCTTACTAGATCCTGAGCTCCCTGAAAGAAGAAACTCTATTAATTAATTATTGTATTCCTTAAATTTAGCACAAAACTCAACTATATAATACATGGTACATTAAAATAAATACTTGTTCAGAGAACTTTCGCATTCCTTCTCCCTCTCTTGTGCCCCGTATTCCAGTTCTGTTGAACTTTCAGTTCATCTTATTGATCTGGTTCTTTCCTGCTCCTATGCCTTTGTATATTGTATATATGTAAATGATACATCTGATATTTGATACATTATGAATATGATATTGCAGGCAACACTAGAGAGTGAAAGCATCATGTTGAAAACTAGTAAATGACGGAAACAATTAGACATTTATCTGACCTATCTTAGACAAAATTTATCTCAAGATATCCAGAGAGTTGGTGTAAATATGTCTCTTTATAGAATATAATATTGGGGAGGCAGTGGAGGAGAATATAGGGGAGATACATGGTGGTGGACAACAACTTGACTTACAGGGGTGAACATACAATACTGTGTACAGAGATGTGTTGAAGAATTGGGCACCTGAAACCTGTATCATTGTGTTAAACAGTTTCACCTCCATAAAATTCCATTTTAAAAGAATATCACCATTTTGCAGTCCCTAATGAACTAATCGATCTAAACAATGACTATAATTAGCAATAAAAAAAACTAAATGTCATGTGACTCTCGATTGACTCACACAACATTGTTTATGAAGCATTCTTGCCAAAACCAAACCTAAATCTGATCCAAACTCTAGATCTACTACCAGCTTATAGGACCCCTATTTTTTTGGTATGTTTTGACATTCAATATTATTTTATATTAGTTTCAGGTGTACAGATAGTATTTAGACAATTACTTAATTTACAAAGTGATCCCCAGGTAGTAATTCAAACATCACTTAGCATCATACATATTTAATACAATATTATTGACTTCATTCCTTTTGCTGCGTTTAACATCCCTGTGACTATTTTGTAACTACCAATTTGTATCTCTTAATCCCTTCACCCTTTTTACCCAGCCTCCAAATCCCCTCCCATCTGGCAATTGTCACTTTGTTCTCTGTATCTATGAGTCTGCTGTTATGTTTGTAACACTTTGTTCTTTAGATTCCACATATAAGTGAAATCATATGGTATTTATCTCTCTCTATCTGACTTATTTCACTTAGTATAATACCCTCTAGCCTACTTAAATGGGCAAACTGTACCATATATTTATAAGATAATTGAAAAAAAAATCTTTAAATGATATGCAAGTCCCAGTTGCACAAGGGCATCAGAAAGTGAACTTATTAAATTTAAAGCCTGACCAGGTGGTGGCACAGTGGATAGAGCATCAGACTGGGACACAGAGGACCCAGATTCGAAACCCCGAGGTCACCAGCTTGAGTGCAGGCTCATCTGGTTTGAGCACAGGCTCACCAGCTTGAACCCATGGTCACTGGTTTGAGCAGGGGGTAACTCGGTCTGCTGTAGCCCCCTGGTCAAGGCACATATGAGAAAGCACTCAGTGAACAACTAAGGTGCCACAACAAAGAATTGATGCTTTGCATCCATCTCCTTTTCTGTCTGTCTTTATCTGTTCCTCTCTCTTTCTTTTTGCCTCTGTCACAAAAAAGTATGTTTAAATTTAAAAATTTACCTCAATTTTTACCTTACTTATAAATTATGCAAATGTTTTTATTAAAATTTGCCAGTAACCTTTCATCTTCCTTGATGTAATTAGTTTTTCTTGCACACTGATAAAAAAAATATTACATTTAAATATTTTAATGAATGGGTTAAAAACCCACAAGAGCCTGACCTGTGGTGGTGCAGTGGGATAAAGCGTCGACCTGGAAATGCTGAGGTTGCCGGTTCGAAACCCTGGCTTGCCTGGTCAAGGCACATATGGGAGTTGATGCTTCCAGCTCCTCCCCCTTTCTCTCTCTCTGTCTCTCCTCTCTCTCTATCTGTCCCTCTCCTCTCTAAAATGAATAAATTTAAAAAAATTTTTTAAAAAACCCACAAGAACTCTTTAGTTGTAAGAGTTTTAACAAGTAAAAAAAGTGTTTCCAATTTTTAAAAAATGTGTTAAGATTAGGGTTTCAAAGTAAACACACTCATACCACTTTCAGAAACAATATAATTTAACCTGGAAAAATATTTTTCAAAATTATTTTTCCATAACAAATATTTCCTTGACTCTCAATTTTGTTTAGAATGTGTTCAGTTTTCAAAAATTTATCCACTAGTTATCATATTAGTAATATTCAATATCAGCAACAAATTTGAAATATTCTTTTAAGTGGAAGGATAAGTTTGAAGATTAGCTTTAAGTCTAACAACATTGTTTTAAAAGTTCCTTCATAGTATTTTCTCTCTCCAATTGTGCCCTGTTTATATGAAAGATTTTTATAACTACTCCTTATCTCAATACAAAGTATTTCTAAAATACTACAATATCTTCGTGGCCTTGCTTTAGTAATGGGGGATATTCTTAAAGAGTTTATACACTCTAAGCATTTCTAGATTTATGCACTCTTTTGCCGAAATAGCTTACCTAGGAAGGATTCAGGAAGTGATGTTCTCTGCCAGTTTTTTCTTGGGATCTTTTTGAAATATTCCAGTAAAGAGCAGCTGCTTCATCAGTGGTTACACTTCACTGTTATTTCCACAAACATTGTTTTTATTAACAAAATAACTTTCTGCTGAGAATGCATCATCTCTGCTCCATCTTTCCTTTGGTGTCTAGTTCATTATTGAAATAGAACTGAGAAAATGCCATCAGCTGAGAAATGTTAATAACATTTGTGCCTTTTTCCAACAACATTGCAAAGTTTCCAAGTTGGGTAGCTTTTAATATGCATATCTGTTCATCTGTATCAATCTTGAGCAGCTTTCAATGATTTTTATAACAAAAGCAGGCTTTTAAATATGTAACTACATTTTTATATTATTTTCTGTATATTACTTAAATCATTTCATTGTGGCAGGAAGAATAAGCCTATTTTAAGATTATTTGGCTTCCTATTTTTCATCATTAAGTAAAAAAAACCTCAAAAAAGTCCTTTAAACATTAATTTTTTTATTCAGTAAAATTTTGTAAAGTCTGGTTGAGTGTCTATGACCTTAAACATTACACGAAGCTATAGATATTTGTTTTTATGTTCTAAGCACTTCCTTCAAAATTCCTCAGGCTAAATATGAGTTAAGGCACGAGGGCTCACGTGGATGATGAATAAGTCTTCGTTTCTTTGCACTGGACAACTTTGGCTTTTATATTTTACTTATTTTTTTAAAAAAAATAATTCAATTTTCTTTTGCTTTATACATAGAAGTTTTCATATTTCTCCCGAGAATCAGAGAGCTGTCTTACAGAAACCCCTGGTATAGGACCCCACTCTGAAACCACTCTTCTCTTGTAAATTCCTCCTACAGAGGAACTAGCTTTTATCCACATTTGTAAACCTGGACCCAAGTTCAGTATTTGGCACAAGGTGAATAACTGTGTATAGGACTAAACAGACTGAAATATTATATCTTAATCCAGTTATATTCTTATTCTTTCAGAGGAGGAAAAGTGTTGTTTACTGTACTCAGTTTATTATCTAAGGTTCATTTCGCTGACCTTTTAATGAACTGATTATAGACATATCAGTGTTTACCAATAACACCAGTTTCATTAAGGAGAGCTATATTTTACTTTGATTCTGAAAAACAGACTGTCCCCAAGTATCTGAAACCTGATTTAGACTAAAACATCTGTTATTTAAAAGGTAGATTTTAAGCCTTAAAAAAGTATATTACTTTAAGTACCACGTCCTGCATTAAGGAAGCAGGAGTCAAACCACAAAACCATTGTTGAGGCTGATATGTGGTGTGTTCTCGTGAATACTAAATGACAATTACCAAAACAAATAGTATTTCTTTGCCTCCAATTAATAATATTATTAAGTTTAGTCTCTAGAAACATGCCTGAAATTTAAGACTTCTCCATTATTAACCACTGTTCACTGGCTTTAAATAATAGACTTAGAGCTATAAAAAAAAAAGAATTATTTCTACCTTCGGGGTTCACTGTGTAACTTGGAGCAGAAGCTGAATGGAAATGTTTCAAGGTCGAGATCCAATTTTAGCTACAGTGGTAGTTCACAGATGTAATTATAAGAGGCCATTAACCCTTTAAGTTAGGACACTTGGCATTCCAAATTCCAACCAGTCAATATGTATGGAGTAACCACTGTGTGGAAAATGCTCGAGCGGCACCATGGATAGCTAAAAAACACAGTAAGTGTTTTATTACAAGGAATGAACAATTCAGTTGGGACACCATGGTGCCAAGCCCTCAATAACATGCTAGTCACTTCAGTATGAAATTAAATGGAACGTTAAGAGGTGAACTCACTCAAATATTTTAATTTTTCTACAATACTAAGGTCTTATCCGTGATTCTGTCAAACCCTAAATGCTGATGGCAACATACTAATATCCATACAGAATTTAGTCATCGCTTCTGGCCCAGGTTGTTGGAATGGTAAGGCAAGGTTCCTGATTTCTATTTGCATGAAAGTTCTTAGTTCTCCTTCATAAAAGACGAAATGGTAATTAGGGCTTAGTGCCCAAAGAGCAGACTGAAATTCTCAAACAAGGAAAGAGAAAGGAAAATTCTTCCAACATTTATTGAAGGGTGCCTCAGAGCTCAAGGAAGGCCTGGCTGGGTCGATCTGTTGGTCATAGTGTTGTCCTGATATGCCAAAGTTGAAGATTTGATCTCCTATCAGGGCACCTGCAAGAATCAACCAGTACATGCATAAAAGAGTAGAACAGCAAGTTGATGTTTGTCTCTCTGTCTCTCTCCCTTTTATTTCTCTTTCTCTCTCTCTGAAAATTAATCAATAAATAAATTTTTTAAAAACCTTAAATCAAGAGAATATCCAGTGATAAATGAAAAAGTCATCCTCAACTAGATGTTAATATGCATCCCTGAGCAGAGAATGCTACAATTATGACAGGAATATCGGGAGACTCAGTTTAGAAAGACTAGATTGTCAGGAGATAAGCACTAATTAATTGTGTGTCTAAAGAAGGCATTGAATATGACTATATATCTGGGTAGGTGTGTGGAAGCCTGGTTGAAGGACCTTCGATCTGTGGCCTGGAAGGAGAAGGTAGTCGTTTTCACATTTTAGCAGAGCTGAGGCACAGGGCAGAAAACCCAAATTATATTTGGAAATCTGACTATACACAAGGCAAACAGTAGCAAAGCTCAGTGCAAGGCAGGGTAGAGGATGAGGCTGTAGGAGCCCCGTAATAGGTAGGAAAACAGAGTTAGGAAGTCATGGATAATAAATAATGAATAATTAAAGATGGTGTTTCTCACCTGACCTGTGGTGGCACAGTGGATAAAGCGTCGACCTGGAAATACTGAGGTCGCCGGTTTGAAACCTTGGGCTTGCCTGGTCAAGGCACATATGGGAGCTGATGCTTCCAGCTCCTCCTCCCTTCTCTCTCTCTCTCCTCTTTCTCCCTCTCTGTCTCTCTCTCTCCCTCTCTCTCCTCTCTAAAAATGAATAAAAAATAAATAAAAAAAAGACACTCGTCTTTAAAAAAAAAAAAAGATGGTGTTTCATCCTGAAGTCAGAGGATGTTCCCATGTTAAAAACCCTGGAGAGGAAGTACTGATTTAAAAGGTAGACATCAGGTTGCCAAGACGCAAAACTTTCTTTCTCTTAAGCTTTTACTCTGAAACATGGAGACATAAAGCCCTACTGGGAATATTGAGAGGGAGTTGGAAGCCACTTCCTACAACATTTGTTAGTGTGTTTATTAATGAATACAGTGAGTAAATGTTAGGCTGGGAACAAGACTGACATAGTCTCAATATCACTATATCTGCCTTTTTCTGGGATGGAGGCAATGCATAAATAATTTAATGATGATTTAATCATTTAATTTAGTTTCAGATAACTAACAATGCTATTAAAAAATAAAGCAGGGTAGGAAGTGAGAATGCAGGGACAGGGTATGAGGGGCGTGTTTTAGGGAGGGTGGTCAGCAACAGTGAGAAGGGGACTTTAAGGGGTTTGTAATATGAAGGCATGGACTAGCCAATCCTCTGGGACAGTGTCCTAGAGA
The DNA here is from genome assembly GCF_036850765.1 of Saccopteryx bilineata. Classification (NCBI taxonomy): domain Eukaryota; kingdom Metazoa; phylum Chordata; class Mammalia; order Chiroptera; family Emballonuridae; genus Saccopteryx; species Saccopteryx bilineata. The sequence goes on from NC_089492.1 coordinate 28,340,648, forward strand.
AGGCAACAGGCATGTGCTTGGTGTGCTAGGGAGGGAGGGAGGGAGGGAGGGACGGAGGGATGGTCGGTGTGGCAGGGAGGGAGGGTCAGTGTGGCAGGAGTCAAGTGCTAAGAGTGATCAAGCAAGTTGGCAGCAACCATGCCCGTAGGTCTTTATAGTGTATCTTGAAGATTAGGTTTTGTTCTAGGGGCTGGGGGAAGCAGTGGAGAGTTTTGAACAGTGAGCAATGTGATCTGATTTCATTCTTAAAAGTTCTCTTCATTTGTTTTGCTTTGTGTTGAGAGCTACAGCTGGGTCTGTGATACTCTTCATCCCTTTCTAGTCCCTGATGCCACGATGGCTCAAGCATGGGCCAAATATTACCCTAAGGATTAATCCGGAAATATCTGCCAGTTGGAGGTTTACATTCTTTTGAAGCTATCTACCCTTTAGGAACCCTTTAAGACAGTCATGAATAAAAACAATTTTTAAAGATGAATCCCATGAACAAAAATTTCAAGGCAGAGAATGTTTCCAAAGATAGTAAAGTTCTTCTGTTGGTGTGGAGTCTAGTAACAATGGAGCACACTTCTCTCTTTCTAAAAAAAAAAAAAAAAATGGTGCCAGAAATTCCTACATGATGATCAGAATCAGAAAGAATGCATTGGAACGGAATTCTGGCAAGATCCGTGGCTTCCTGACGCAGGAGCCGCTCCTTGGTGTTCTCCTGGTGACTGCAGCGCTCTTCCCAGTGCGTTTCCTGTTGTGCGTTTCCTGTTGCAGCCGGGGATGCCTCTTATAATTATCTGTTTAAAAACCTCTATTCTATACACTCGTTCCTTTACATTCAGGTCGTCCATTTGGTTGTGTCTCTGTATAGTCAAAACTTCTAGTCAAACCTCATTACCAGTAAATGTAAGCTTTTGATCATTTCTATGTAAATAAGGTTTGCAAAGACAATTGTTTTACACACAGAGAAAGGGTTGAATCCCTGCCCCTTAAAGCTGTGTGACCTTGAGCGAATTACCTAACTTGTCTGGACCTGTTTCTTTCTTTTTGTATTTTTCTGAAGTTGGAAACGGGGATGCAGTGAGACAGACTCCCGCATGCGCCCGACCGGGATCCACCGGGCATGCCCACCAGGGGGTGATGCTCTGCCCATCTGAGGCGCCACTCTGCCACAACCAGAGCCACCCTAGCGCCTGAGGCAGAGGCCACAGAGCCATCCTCAGCGCCCGGGCAAACCCTGCTCCAATGGAGCCTTGGCTGCAGGAGGGGAAGAGAGAGACAGAGTGGAAGGAATGGGGGAGGGGTGGAGAAGCAGATGGGTGCCTCTCCTGTGTGCCCTGGCCGGGAATCAAACCCGGGAGTCCTGCACGCCAGGCTGATGCTCTACCACTGAGCCAACTGACCAGGGCCTGGACCTGTTTCTTAACAGGACACATCCCAGCAAAATATACATGGAAAGTAAAATAAATAGTAGTTTTTTATTAATAATAAGTTGTTAAAATAACAATTACCAGTGCAATCTATCCAGATACATATTATATGTATAAAAAAAATCCTAGTGAACGTATAACCATTTCCAGTCCCTGTACCACCTAAGGAAATGTGGAGGACCACATGAGAGGGTGGTAAGAGCACGCTAGAAGTTATTTGAACACGTCACTTTTTATTAAAACATATAAAGTCACTAGAAAATAGCTCAACTTCCAAATGTGTATTTTAAGAGTTAAATAAAGAATATAAAGTAATGAATAAAATAATATGAATAAACAGATATGAAAGAAAACATACTCTCTGGGTGATTTCTCCATGATGATCACTTTTACTTAACATTCCTCTGTGGGCACACAGAAATAAAGCCCTAGGAAACTCAAGAGATTATTTTTCCAAGGATTGGCATCTTGAGTATTTTAAAATGACATTTCTTATTTTTAGAAACGAGATCACTTATTTTATTCCAAAAGAGTAAAACAAGTTTCTTGGCCTTCACCTCTGAACTTTCACCTTCCCTAAAGATATCTCTAGCAATCTGCAAGCCCCTCCATATGGAATGATTTAATTTGACAAAGGAAAAAAATACCAATTAACTTTATTTTAATTGACTCAACTGTGTGATGTCTGGAAAAGTTGATGACGCAAAAGAAAATCTGGGAAGAATGTTTTCAGATCAGAGGGAAATTGCAAAACGTTTGGCTCTCCGCCAAATAGGCATACTTCAGCAACATCCTGTAATAAACACCAGGAGAAAATTGTTAGGTATGCAACAATTTATTCAGGACAAATTTTAGAAGGTTTTTATTGGATAAAATGGCCTTTCCTTTTTTCATTTAGTCTTCAGTGCCTGTCTGTGTTTAGTATTCTTCACAATGAACTACTAATTAGAACCAGACCTAATTCAAGCATCTCTAAGATTCTCTGTAACTACTGACCTGTAGCACCCACGTGATTTCTACTGTGGGCCACTATTATGTGGCCACTTATCTTTAAAATAAACTTTCCTGTATCAAACATATTAGAATTAAATTGAAAATTCAACTTTTTCTATAGTATAGAGTTTACAGACCAGTAAATATAATATTGACATTATGTGTGAAAGGTAAGAATACTAAAAAGTATAATGTCTCTGACCTTGGACTCCAGCACTAATCCATATATCTATTTGTATTTTTCCGAAGCTGGAAACAGGGAGGCAGTCAGACAGACTCCCGCATGTGCCCGACCAGGATCCACCTGGCACGCCCACCAGAGGGCGATGCTCTGCCCATCTGGGGTATTGCTCTGTTGCAACCAGAGCCATTCTAGCACCTGAGGCAGAGGCCACAGAGCCATCCTCAGTGCCCGGGCCAACTTTGCTCCAGTGGAGCCTTGGCTGCGGGAGGGGAAGAGAGAGACAGAGAGGAAGGAGAGGGGGAGGGGTGGAGAAACAGATGGGTGCTTCTCCTGTGTGTCCTGGCCGGGAATCAAACCCGGGACTCCTGCAGGCTAGGCTGAAACTCTACCAATGAGCCAACCAGCCAGGGCCTAGACCTATATTTTAATAACAAATTTTTCACTTATTAGCTAGGTGGCCTGGGACTGTTAATTAGCATTTTCAAACCTCAGTTTCTCATCTGCAAAATGGAGTGAGCAATATTAATTCCTCTAACTTATGGTTATATCAAGAATAAAATAGCCTGAGTAGTGGTGACACAGTGGATAGTGTTGACCTGGGATGCTGAGGAACCAGGTTCCAAACCCTGCAGTCACTGGTTTGAGTTCAGGCAAACTAGCTTGAGTGCAGGGTCACTGGATTAAGCCTGGCATTATAGACCTGACCTCATGGGCCCTGGCTTTAGCCCAAACATTACTGTCTTGAAGCCAAAGATCACTGGCTTGAGCCCAAGGTTGCTGGCTTGCGCAAGGGGTCACTGGCTCAGCTGGAACCCTGGGTCAAGGCACTTAAAAAAAGCAATCAGTGGACAACTAAAAGTGCTGCAACTACAAGTTGATGCTTCTCATCTCTCTCCATTCTGTCTGTCTGCTCTCTCTCTCTCTCTCTCTCTCTCTCTCACACACACACACATATGCATGCACACACATGCATATGTGTTTAATTTTTTTTAATTTTTAAAAATTAAAAAGAATAAAATGAATCTGTAAAGTATTCAAGCACAGTGGACATAATTATATTGTTTTACAACTTTGTCAGTTTATAGAAGGAAAAGAAAGCTGATTTTATTTATACACATTTGATTAGATATGTAACCAGAACAATTTTAATTACTTAACAAGATAGTTTAGCTGAAAAATATTGGTCCCTTCTGGCAAACATCAGTTACTCTTTGTGAGATATGTGTGAATTTAGTTAGTTTTAGCACTCAAATTAGTCAAAATGGCTAGACCAATTTTGGCTGTAAACATTCACTCTCTTAGAGTTGATTTTGAACTCACAAAATGTTGTAATTTATTCTTGAAGCCAAATTCAATAGCAGCTAAGAAACCAAGATCCACCTACTGTAAGGAAAATAACACCTTAGTTTTCATTTAGACCTTAGACTATTTCTATCTATCTGGGTTGGTTTACCCCACATAAAAAGTGATTTTGATTTGTGAAGAGTTTCTATGTCTTAAGGGATTTATATATATTAAAAAGCATGGTGCAAATAAAACCATACTTCTTAAAAAAGTCAAAAACAGCCCTGGATGGTGGTTCAGTGGATAGAGTGGCCTGGCGTATGGACTTCCTGGGTTCAATTCCCAGTCAGGGCACACAAGAGAAGGACCATTTGCTTCTGTTCCCCTTCTCACCCTCTTCCCCTCCCACAGCCAGTAACTCAATTGGTTTCAGTGTGGCCCTGGGCACTGAGGATAGCTCAATTGGTCTGGGCTTCAGACTCAGGCACTAAAAAGCACTCAGTACTGAAGCATTGGCCCCAAATGAGGTCCCAGTCGGTGTACATGTGAGAGTCTGCCTCACTATTTTTCCTCTTCTCACCTAAAAAAAAAAAAAAAGAAAAGAAAAGAAAAGAAAAGAAAAAGAAAAAGTTAAATGCTCTGGACTAACTAGGGACATGTGACCTAAAATGATGCCTGTTCAAAGAAAAGTCATCCAGGAAACTCCAAAGTATGGTATCTTTACACAAGACTTCTCAGAATAGTTGAACCCAAATGCAATGAGCAAAATGATAACTCTTCATGGAATGTGGAGGAGCAGAAGAGGTCCTAAAGGTAACAAGTTATAATAACACAAAGATGTGTAGTTTTGAGCTGACATATTGCATAGTACCTAGGAATGGAAAACAATGACTAGAGAATATTGTCCAATTTTGCTCCAGGAATTTAATAGAAATCTTGGAAACTTAAGCACCTGGATGGGCTTACAGTGATATTCACTAGTGCCCCACAGGCTTGGAGAGCTTTGGAAAAGATAGTACAGAGGTGAAAATGTACAGTCAATAAAGAAGCACTTTTCACCTTCACAACTCTGGTATCTCACAGGAATATGTTCAGAATCAACATTATTCAGGAAAATCCAACTTAATCACTATGGAGAACTCTTATTTCTTAGGAAGCAGTTTCATTTCTCTTAGTCCCATTTTTCTTAATCACTATGGAGAACTCTTATTTCTTAGGAAGCAGTCAGATTTTGCAAAATTCAGTTTAGATTTCATCTTTAATTTGACCTCTTCACTTGGTGAAACATTGAAGAAGTATGTCATGGACGGATTCAAATTCAAACCAAAGGTTTAATGTCACCTATGGCCACAATTCTTCTTCATTCAAGATGGCTTCCTCTCTTAGACTTATATCTTAAAGTTAATGAGTGTCAGGAATAAAATGTAGGTGAGGAATGCTTTTGTAGTTTGACATTATAAAACAAAATGCTTAACAGATTTTAAAAAGGACCAAAATATGGATTTTACAATTCAGCAATCCTAAGTAATTTGGATAGTACAGAAAGGGTGATGGTACATTTTCTTATACACAAGGAATGAATGTGTCAATATTTTTGTATTAAGTTTGTCTGAAAGGAATAAATGTGTTTGGCAGTGATGTCTTTATTATGTAGAAAAGGAAAGGAAAGGAAAGAAAGAAATATGGATTCAGATAACTTTCTTTTGTGCCAGGGTTATCCGATGATAAGACCTCCCTGGAAGAAGGTTTCTGAAAGGCATTCCAAACTTTTACCAGTGACGGATGATGTTATAGAATTCATGTTTAACCAATTTTCAGATGACATGAAGTAGAGGAGGCTATCTAACCTATTGACCATCTGCCAGATGTATGCCTCCCACAAGGAAAAAAGAAAAAAAGATAAATGAAGTGAGGAGATAAATTTAATAGGATGTTTAAAAATTAAATTTTAATTATACAAGGGCATATTCATTATAAAAGCCAATAGAAAAATATCAAACAAAACCAAAAGTAAAATTTATAAAAATCTTTCCCATCCATTCAGATTTCTACTCATAATCACTCTTCAAGGCTCCTTATTATCCTTTTAAACATTTCCTATGTGAATGTAAGAACACATATTAGATACATATATCTATGTGTATATATATGGATACATATACACACATTATTGTTAATAATTGCATGACAATCTATTAAGTATTTAATTTCTGAAACATTGAAATTCAAGTTGTTTTACATAATATTGAAATGAACATTTTTCTACACAAATCTTTATGCACTGTATGAACTTTCAGAGTATAATTGTTGAACGAAAAATAAAAATATCTGTAAACATAAAAATCACTAAAAATATTCACATTCAAAGTCAGCTAAAAAAATCAATGGAACAAATAAAGATCTGAATAATTACTCAGACTACAATACAATACAAACACAAAATAGAGGTAAATGGACACAGCAAGTATAATAAAATAGTGTAACAAGTCATATTGAAGAGTTGGAAACAGAAAATTCAGAGAATATAAAAGAGACAAAATTTAAAGAAAAAAAGACTAAAAAAGTTCCAAAACCAATGAAAGACATAAATTCTTACCTTCAGGAAAGACAACTAACCTACAATAGATATCATAATAAAACTACCAAACACTAAATATGCATTTTAAAAGCAAGTAGAGAGAAAAGACAGATAATATGAAAGGGAGGTAAACTTGACTGTCAGAAACATCCAGAGCAACATAAAAGGTAATGCTGAGGATTGAAACTCAGCACAGGTCCAAAAATTTTTTTTTCAAGTTGAAAGTAAACTCAGTTTCAGTCAAAATTATGAACTGATTTCCAAAATAAACTAACATGAACTTAGACCTTATTTAAGGAAATATTAGTATAAAGTGAAAAGGTTTAGAATTGATAATGCAGTTTGTAAAATTATACAGTAGTAGGAATATGGAGCTCAGTTCTAGCTACTATCTTTATTTCAATGAAGAAACTTCACATTGTGTTATTCCAGGAGCAGATGAAGAAATTGGGGCTATTTAACAAAAGTAATGGAGAGAGTTCATGGTTGTTATTTTTAAAATAGTTATCAATTTGAATAGCTGCACACAAAAAAAAACAGATGTGTCCTGTATGGGATAAATATGGAAAATTGTCATACATAATAGGAATGAACTGTGTTCTAGACCTAGCAACTATGTGTGCATTGTCCAACTTTGAGGGGAAATGACCTGATTATTAGAAGCAAGCAAAGATATAATGAGCTCTTTCAAAAGAATAGATACTCAAAAGGAAAGCTAGAAGACATTTGGCCACTAAGCTATACAAAGAATTCAAGAATTATATGAAAACAATAAGTTTCAAGTTTTATGTTAGTTGGCCTGGAAGAACTTGAGCCTCCATGGAAGGAATCTCTCTGAAGGAAATAATTAATTAAGTAGAAACCAGCTTTCACAAAGTCCCATCTTACCCAGCAAAGAACTCAGCCTCATGACACCATCAAATAACCAAAACAACCAAAATGCAATTATTAAATATTGGTCTCTTTTCTAAACTTAAAAGAAAAAAAAATCCTCCTATTTATATGGACTTTTAATTTTGAAATCTATTAGGTGTGTTTACTCAATTTCTTCAGCTCTATGAAGAGAGTCACAAAGAAATCAAAGCTCTAACGGCCAATGACAATACTGGGAATGCAGATGTCCATATTTTCAGCTGGTATGTTGTGATCTACAGTATATTATTTCTTTTGATAAAGTGAACTCAGTGGGGTAGAAGAAAGAGCAATTTTATTTTTCCTATTGAATTAAAATTCTATAAAGCAGAGATGGCACTAAGCTCAGATAGATGTCAGACTGTGGAATCAGACCTGCATTCAAGTACTCATTTTGTCATCTGCTAATTTACTAGCTTGTGGCCTTAAACAGGTTACTTCACCTCTGTGAGCCTCAGTTTACCCATCGATAAAATGAGGATAATGGTAACTACCTTGCAGGTGTATTGAGAAGTTTAAATATGATGAAAAAAATCCTGGTTCAGTCCTGGTACAGAGTTAGTATTTGATATATGGTAGATTTCTTCAACAAGTTGAACTTTGATTTATTTATCTGTAAACAATGAACAAGATAGTTTCACAAGACTAAGCTGCATGAGGGTAAGAACCAAATCTGGTTGTTTACCATTATATGCCCCAGACCTGGCACAAAGTAGGCACTCAAAAATTAGTTAATAATATCATTTCCATTTTAATTATATTATTAATTTGAAAAAATATTAAGATGAAAAGTTCTCTGCCACTTGATAACTTGAATTATCATACTATGCTAAAGTAGTGATGCTGTCTCAAAATTTGGAGAAAAAAAGTAACTTTTTTGTACTTTTTATACTGTGATTCAACAGGAGCTATATTTTTTTAATCTTTAAATGCAAGAAGTCAAATACTCTATAGAACAACATTTTGCAACAGGCTAAGACCCGAGAGCCCTAACATCTGACCAATAAAAGCTGCCTTTTAAGTGTGTATTTGTAGATGTCACTTAAAAAAATCAACTTCCCATTTTAGCATGAGAGTCGATAGAGGAACACATTTTCAACAAAATCCATCTGGTTTGCATTTCATCTCAGAATTCAAAACCAGGTGTCTTTCATGTGTGTTTAATTTTAGGTGGGGGGGGGGGAGAGTACCATGCGATATGGAATGATTTGAAGTGGTTTAATAATACAGATAAAGGATTTGCTGATACTGTATTTCCAAAAAACAATTATTTCTTATTGTTGCTCTTATTGTTGTTGGTATGAGCTGATTTTAATTTTTTTTCTTCAAATTATAGGTTTGGGATGTAAGTATGAGCTCACATACATTCATAGACAATTCAGAGACTATGCATTCAGTGAGACTTTCAGAAACCGGACTTGACAAAGGCAGAGAAAGAGAGGGCAGGGGCTAGGGAAGCGGAGGAGAAAGAAAAATTCTTCACTAACATCTTTATCAAACAATTAGTCATCCTTGGGAATTGTGGTTCAGTTTCTTCGGTAGTGTGAAATTCAAACAAAAGAATAATTATTACACCAGTTACAGAAATCAAGCTGCCTTAGGGGAAAAGTTTTTGACAAATGAAATGCAATTTTATCTCCTTGTATAGACATTGCTATAAAATTATTTCCCTTGGGAAATTTAGTCTACTTTTAATTAAAATAAAGTTCTTTTTTTTTTTTTCTGTATTTTTCTGAAGCCGGAAACGGGGAGAGACAGTCAGACAGACTCCCGCATGAGCCCGACCGGGATCCACCTGGCATGCCCACCAGGGGGCGACGCTCTGCCCACCAGGGGGCGATGCTCTGCCCCTCCGGGGCATCGCTCTGCTGCGACCAGAGCCACTCTAGCGCCTGGGGCAGAGGCCGAGGAGCCATCCTCAGCGCCCCGGCCATCTTTGCTCCAGTGGAGCCTCCGCTGCGGGAGGGGAAGAGAGAGACAGAGAGGAAGGAGAGGGGGAGGGGTGGAGAAGCAGATGGGCGCTTCTCCTGTGTGCCCTGGCTGGGAATCAAACCCGGGACTTCTGCACGCCAGGCCGATGCTCTACCACTGAGCCAACTGGCCAGGGCCAAAATAAAGTTCTTGATATGAGTCCATACATAAATAGTATTCCCTCACCCCCATTATCAGAAAATCACTAGTCATATGCAACTCGCCTGATGTTAACACAATATATAACATTTTGTTTGCTAAAGCAAGTAAATACCATCTATATATAACCGCCAAAGAAAGATTTCTTATTTTGCAGAATCACTAATACCCAGAAAGAAATTGGGGGGGGGGGGAGTTAGTCAATAATAATTTTTCTTGAATATCCTAAAGTAGATGTTGATGTTACTGAACAGGCATCTATGTGAAATTAAAACAGTGACTATTAAGCTCATTTTAACTAATTAATGAATAAATTCACTCATATATATAAATAAAAAGTATTATTTATTATAGGGCAACCAGCTCTGAATCTCTAATTTTTTTCCAGAATTTATTGAAACTATATGCTGTTAAGGGGCTACCTTTTAACAAACACAGTTCTTACTTTATAAAAAAAAATCTATGTATGTTTCTTAGTGGAAAGATAACCCATTCCAGAATGCAAAGATTTAAAGATCAAATTTACTAGTTACAACAATTCTCATTATATCTTAAACAACATCTCTTCACCACTTTCTTACATGCTTTGTAAATAATACAAAAACACAAGAAAATATTTTGGTTTGGAAAGCTCAGATACTTTCTTGTATTGAGTGACTTATGGATGGGGTGGGGGGGGGGGGCTCATGAGAACTCTCTAGAGCCACCTCTTGGGTATATTCAGCAGTTTACTCCCCCAGATTCGAATGGTGTCACGTGATGTTTCTATGCATTAGTCATATATCTAGCAGCCTTTTAGGGAGCCTAGTTGCTGTTCAGGTCGTGCATGCCGTGTCAGGTTTATGAATTAATAGGTATGTGACACTGAGAAATAACGTCACCCCTTTGAACTTCAGAAACAGTATTCAATAAGATAATGCATTGCATGTACTTAGCTCATTGTCTAGTTCAAAGCAGTCAAGCAGAATAGTAGTAACACCAGTATTAATACTATTATTTTTATTAAACCTCAGTCCAAGGGTGATATTGTTGCTTAATGGGGCCCTAGCACAGTGCACAGGGTCAAATGTAAGAATTATCAGCCAACAAACTCAGACATCTTCAGTTATGTTGAAATTCAAGAATAAAGAAACACTCCTACAAGCTAATTAAGATTAAGGAGCACATTTTCCCTTAAGAAAACCAGAAATAAATTGGACTTTTCGAACTATCCCAGCTTAAAGATAATAAACCTTATTAAAAACACAGTAAATAATTACTTTTCATTAGTTTTATTTATTTAGATGTAAGGAAAATAGAGAGACGCACATCCTGAACTTATTATAAATCCCAAACTCCTGAACTGCAGAAAAAATGGAGTAAGCTCATAGTCAATACTCCAGAAGCAGAAATCAGTGTTGTAAGGCTTGAAACTATTTCACTTAAACTCAAACACATGGAAAAGATATTTTCCAGATACACTACAAAGATTTGAAAATAAAGATTAATAACAATAGAAATGCAATACAACCATAAAGTGAAATTGGTAGTAGTTAAGCCAAGATTCAAGAGGTCAGAGAGCTATTTCCTTATGACTTGATTCCTCACTTACCTAAATTAGGGATCTAGCAGCAGCTGGGCTAGTTATCAAAGACATTCATTTGAGTAACATTTATTGAGTATCTAGTATATAGCTAGTTCAGACCATAGGTGATACAACAATGACTAAGACACTCAGCTGTAGCCACCATAGAATATTGTCCAATCCAGTGACCCTAAAAACATGCAGATGAGGAATTATTGTACAGCAAGGAATTATCAAAGCGCTGCCAAATTCAAGGTGCCAGGTCCACCTGCAGGAAGGAAGGCTCCAGTCTCCAAAGGCACAGAGGTGACTTAGCTGAGGTTGAGCACTTGAACTTATGGTTTTGGAATAACTGGCTAAGAGAATCTTAGGGGCAGCAATCTGGTCACAGGTGGCCGGCTTGAAGCTGTGTTTGTATAGCACTTTGTGTAAGGTTGATAGAATGTCAGTCATTCACGAGAGAGAAAATGTGAAGGGAAGCTTACTTATTAGGGGGGGAGGGGACAAAGTCACTCCAAGTCTCTCTCCCCTCTCAGCACCACCACAAATTTCAACTAAGCACTTAAAGATGAATTGAGGTTTGCAAGACTGAAATAAGCAAGGGCATCCCTGGAGGAAAGGCAAGGTAGAAAAAGAGAACTGGGGGAACTCAAATCGTTTAATTTGATGAGTAGAAGCGGGTCTCATTCTGGCAGCACATTAGATTCTCTTGATGGATTTAAAAAAAAAGATACTAATATCTAAACCCAATTAAATTGTAGGCTCTGGACATTCCTGGCTTTGGTGTTTGTTAAAAGCAACCACAGTGATTATAATGTACAGTCAGACTTCAAAACTATTGTTTGAGCACAGTGCACGTGGGGTGGGGGAGGGGTGCAGAGGTAGCAGGGGCATTGATGCCGGAGGTGGGCACCCTTCTTTTCAGATCATGAGAATTAGGTCTCCTCATATAAACAAAGTAGAGAGCCTTCAGGAATTTTAAAGGGAGGGGTTGTCATAGGAGGGAGATATTCTGTCTTTTTGGAGGTAGTACAAAGGTCGAGCTAAGAGGGAACTAGGTAGGAGACAGGGAGAACAAAGTTTATTGATTCCAATGAAAGGGTGATATGAGCTGCAGGGGGGTGCAGCAAAGAGGTGGGTTTGACGAATATTTAGGATCCCAGAACTAATGTACCTCGATGTGTACGGAAAAAGGAAAAGTCAAGGGAGACAACTCATTTCAGGTTTGGGCAATCTGATAAATGGCTTCTTCCAAGTCACCACATGCAGAGCAAAAGAAGAACCGGTCTGGAGGTAAGAGGATGAGTGAGGCCTTGGGCAGTGTGAGTTCAAGGCGCAGAAGGGACAACAGATGACATTTTTAGACGATGTGGGGATGTCTGGGGTGCTGCTCAAAAGAGAGATCTGGGTTGGAGACTGAGAAATACAGAGATTTGGTGATCAGCGGGGTAGCGACGATAGGCAAGTCTTAGGGGAGGATGATGACTTCTCTGGAGCGAGTGTGCCGTGAGGAGAAGAGAAGACAGAGATAAAGCCATGCAGAAACATGGCTTCAAACTTCCCGTTCTACCAGAGGATGTCTTAGGGCCATTTAATCCATTCGATATGAGCATCTGATCCTGTAAAATGTCACAGTAAATGAAATGTTATTGGTTGAAGAAAGCACACTGAAAAACTGCAAATTAAATTGAGCACCCATATTTTTAACCTATGTTAAAAATGCCACCACCTCTTGTCTTAAATCTGACCAGCAAATACTCTTCATTCTGATGGCACATCTTTATTTAAAACTGATAGGTTTAGTAAAATACTATGAGACAGAATCTGAAGAGTATGAATAAAGAATTAAAAAACAACACCACATTATTTTACTAATTATATCATTTCTAGTAATCTATTCTAAGGAGCAATTCTAAAAACATAAAAAACATTTAATAAAAGCATATTTAGTTTATAGTAACATTCACTGTATTCAAGATATGATATATAATAGTGAAAAAATCAGAAAAGAAATACCTGTCATTTGTGCATTAATTAATGATTCACAAAATGGCATCTTTTTATAGTATATTACTTAAGAGAACAGGTCCTGGAATAAATCATGCCTGCCTTTTGGCTGTGTGACTTGGAGAAATTACTAACTTCCCTAATTGTATTTACATTATCTATAAAAGATAGATAGTAATATCTATTGTTTAGCATGAGAGCGTTCACTAGGGAAAAAATGGAAAGTAAAGTTGTTGACTGCTTAGAGTAATCAAGGTACTGTTCCAAATATTAATATTTTACATACATTTTAAATTCATTTGACCTCCATAAAACCATAGTAAATCCTCATTTTAACACTGAGGACTCTGAGGTACGGAAGGGTTGCATGAGGTCACGCAGCAGAGAAGTGTGGGGGTATGAATGCTTACCAGGCCATCCTGCTTCAGACGCTCTGCCTCAGCTGCTGGGTGTCTGACACTGGGGCGGACTCGGCCAGTACTAGTGACTGTTTCTATTATTATTAATTAAAAAGATCAGAAAGGACGACATGGAAAAATAAAGTGCTTGTTTATATGATATGTGGTGGGCCTATGAATATTGTTTGTTATCCTTTCATTCTATATTATTTAAAAATATTTTTATTATTAACTCTCCACCTTATAGTGCAATAAAATAAGATGAACGCAACAAAACTCTGAGTTCTATTTCTGTTTCTATCGCTGTCAGACATAACTTGACTAAGTTGTTCATTGGAGTGGTTCTTCAAGAGATAATGCTTAACAGTGAATTTCAATATTTCTAACAATGGAATTCTTTAAGAAAATGTACCTTTAGCAGTCCAATCTGGTAAACAAGTCAACATATGGCTTCTCTGATTATAGTGTGTGGGGCGGGAGTGTTCAAGCAGGGGAACACAGAGTAGAGAAGCCGACTATCCCCCTTCATACACACTCAGTGGAGGTTTAGTCCTGCTGCAGGAAGGAGCAATATCTAATTTTCAGTCATTTTAGTCAACAAGAGTTTCTCGACAGTGCTGTATGTTTGAGATAGGTAAGTGGGGTGACGGGATGTGGAAAAGAGGAAGTGGTGAATTCAGCTCTACAAGGTCACCGAGGGATCCACATTGAAGGAGATCCTCCATCTCACTGCTTTACTTTCAGAAGCTCGTGAACTTCGTAGTCATGCAGGCAAGGAACCACACAGAGTCTTCAATTCCCTTAACCAGGGTGCGCAGTGTGTCACTCCGCTCACACTTCACTGGCCAGGACTCTTCTCCTTGCCCAGCCGACAATGAGAGGGCTGAGGCATGCAGACTTCCACTTGTCTGGCAGAGTAGGAGAAGCAATTATTGGCAAAACCCAGCAACGCCCACCACTTATCAGGTAGCCTGAAGGGATCCTCAGAGCACAGTTTAACACATCACTGAGCAGGAGTCTAATCATGTTCTCTCCACACAGGTAGTCTATGAGTCTTTGAGATCTCTGAGGTCTTTTGAGAACTGCCCTTTCTTAGTTCTGATAATAAGCAGGGGACATGAATCTGTATTATATTGCCTCAGTGACCCTTCCTGTCCTGACACTTTCGGGTACAAATAAATGTCCATTCTAGTTCTGTTGAGAGAACAACCAGTAACATGGTTCTGCATTTTGCCTTTCATTCAATATCATCAATATTTTCATTCCAAATGATAAAAAGGATTTGATGAGAACAAAGAAAATTCTATGTTCAAGTAAATTCCAAAAATATTGGATTAAAATATTAAATAAGTATATTTATTGTAAAACCACTTGCTTTTAATATGGTAGTATAGTTGTAATTTTCTGTGAGTAATTATAATACAGTGGCAAAAGTAGGTTTATAGTTGTGAGTATGCAAAACACAGTTTATTCATGTATTATTTATTCATTATTATATTATTTTCCATATGAACATCTATAAATCTACTTTTCCCCAACCTGAATACAGTATTTATCAGTATCAAAACTCATTTCTCATTGAGCTATTACCCAAAAGTCTCAAAACTCATGCTCTTCAGAGTTCATTTAAAATTAATACCACATACTGTAGGATATGGCATTTATAGCATAACCAATATTATACAATATAAGTCAGGTTTTGGCCTATTCTATTGTTGCTAATGCCTTCAACAGCCGCAGGAGTGAAGTACAGATAACCAAGGCCCTAAATCCCAAACCCCACATGATAGTGGGTGTGAAGCACTTAGCAGCAGTGCCCCTGGCCCGACTGCTGTGGCATTGCACAAAAATCTATGAACGGTGCTATGCGAGGGCGATCTAGTTTTCAACACCGACCCTGATAAAGAAGTGAGAAGCCCTTCCCTTCTCAAGGAGGAGAATGTAACTAACCTTCACCTGTGTCAGTACAGCACATCCAGCCAAGAACAGTCCAAATGAGCAGAGCCCCCAGGCCACAGAGAGCTGTAGAACTGCACAGACAGACAAGTGCCATGTCTAGAATTAACTGGCACAACCAACATGTTGTAGAAGCTTTCCAAGGTAGAAGTCTGGATAAACAGACAATAAAGTCTGAAGACTTTCTGCGATTATATAAATAAGTCCTGGAAAGAAAGGTTTGCAAAGAGAGAAGTTTCAATGTTAACCTAGATGATATTTTGTGAGTTGAGACTGTCATGTGTCACAAAAAAAAAGTTGAGCAGAATTCAAAAGATTAGCACAGTTTTAGCCAGAACATCTTCTTAGAAACACTGACCTAGGGCTTCAGCTAACTTATTTGTGAGGATAAGGAAGCAGTTTTCTCACAACCACCTTTGAGACGAAGAAACAGCCAGAACTGAGAAACGCCCTGTCCTGGACCATACGCCTTTTGCCAGCCCTGGTACCTTGCCTTCTGTGCCACGAGCCAGGCTGACTACTGTGAGACATATGGTGTCCTTTTGACACTCTCGCCTACGACTCCCTTCAAGCAGACTTGTTAGCACTTTTGTTTCAGATCCAAACTCAGTCCTTGCAGTCCCATCCATATAAGGGGTAAGGGACATAGAAAAATGAAACCAAAGTAAAATGAGCATATTTTTCTGAAACCTAGAAGACAGCTGTCCAAGTTTCTCTATGTGACCATTCTTTTTTAAAAAATTTATTTTATTTTATTTATTCATTTTTAGAGAGGAGAGAGAGACAGAGAGAGAGAGAGAGAGAGAGAGAGAGAGGAGAGAGAGACAGAGAGAGAGAAGGGGGGAGGAGCTGGAAGCATCAACTCCCATATATGCCTTGACCAGGCAAGCCCAGGGTTTCGAACCGGCGACCTCAGCATTTCCAGGTCGACGCTTTATCCACTGCGCCACCACAGGTCAGGCCTGTGACCATTCTTGTCATGAGCATTATAAATAATATTCACTGTATTGTGACATCCACTGTAATATAACATGATAATGCCACTGGCAAACACCTGCACTGAGAGGATCCCTGAGGAATGAATGTGTGATATCAGACAGTGGCTGTGTCGTAAACCAGGCAGTATCTACCTCCTGCAAGATAAAAAGAAAAGCAGTTATTTAGATAGCTACATCTTCCTCTTCTCCTCCACCTTACTCCCACCCAGTAAGAGAACAGAGTATACTTCCACCCAAATTGTAGGTTGGCCTGATATGGTGGTTGATGCCCAATCAAGGAAGAGTGGACTTCCTAGTGGTGAAACTCAGAATTAGACAGGTTTCCAGCCCAGGTGCTGAGGATGGCTCCGTGGAGCCTCCGCCTCAGGTACTAAAAGTAGCTTGGTTGCAAACATGGCCTGAGATGGGCAGAGCATTGGCCCCACTTGGGCAAATCATTATCCCCAGATGGGAGTTGCCTAGAGGATCCTGGTTGGGGCACATGTGGGAGTCTATCTCCCCTCTTCTCACTTGGAAAAGAAAAGAGACAATAAAAATAAAAATAAACAAAAGAATTAGATTGGTTCCCCTTCAATACTCGGCAATATTGAACAACTTCAAAAATCCCTCAGGTTGCTGGCAGTCAACCTGAACAGATCCTTTCAACATCCAAGATATTCCCAGAGAGAAAAGGAGGAAAGAAAGATAAGAAAGGTATACTAGAGAACCAATACTTCTTCGAAATTCTACAAATAAGTCACCAAACCTGACAAGGGGAACAGTGAGTCAGGGCAGACAAAGGATGGGGTGTTATGCAAATGAAAACAGAAAGCAGGGGAAAAGCAGAACCTTCATCCAACAACACACAGTTAAGATTTGATGCTCCGTACTTTTAAAGGCTAATCAACCAGAACTGCTCAGTCTCCTCCCCCGCAGCCCTATCTGTTGAGTCTTCCTCTGAGTCAGGGGGAATCAACCTTTTTATACCTACTGCCCACTTTTGTACCTCTGTTAGTAGTAACATTTTCTAACCACTCACCGGTTCCACAGTAATGGTGATTTATAAAGTAGGAAAGTAACTTTGCTTTATAAAATTTATAAAGCTGAGTTACAGCAAGTTAAAGCATATAATAATAATTACTTACCAAGTACTTTATGTTGGATTTTCGCTAAGTTTGGCAGAATGAATCTTTATAAAACAATTACTACAGTTAAATCTATCTTTTTATTTATACTTTGCATACATAGAAATTACATTAGTTAATTGAATTATTAGTGGGATCTCTGAGGGTGATGCTGGGAAACTAAACATTGAATATCCGGTTCAATTTTTGTGAGGAACAAACAAAGATCTTCCCTTTTGGAAATATCCAGGTGGTTTCTATCTTTTGTCATAATGTGATTAACAGTACTAAATCCTGATTCCATAAGATACGAGGTAGGGAAAGGCATCAATAAACTGAATACCATTTTCCACATACTTGGATAAAAGACCAGTATTTTTTAATTTTGCCGTAGGTTTTCATATCCACCACTATCAAATTTATGTTTACTTTCTTTATCATATCTAATTTCTAACAATTCTTCTTGGCAAGTTATATCAGCCTCTTCAATATATGCAATAAAGGCATTTTTCATCCAGTCATATATCTTCAATTTCAAAATATCTTCAAATCGTTTTTCCATGTCCAATTTAAGTTCATTGAGGTGGCTACTGAATCTGTCAATATCCTCTGGAGTTAAATCATCTTTTATAGATGATAATTGAGGAAACTGATGAAATTCTCTTTCAATAGATTATGATGAAGTAGTTCAAGTTTGTCAATAAATAATACCACAATACTTTGGCAGCCTATAAGAGTTTTATTAACTTCTTGAAGCTGCAAATTGACATAATTAAATCTCTTGAAAATATCTGCCAAGTAAAAGGCATCATTCTTTTTTTTTTTTTTATATAATTTTATTTTTTTAATGGGGTGACATCAATAAATCAGGATACATATATTCAAAGATAACAAGTCCAGGTTATCTTGTCGTTCAATTATGTTGCATACCCACCACCCAAAGTCAGATTGTCCTCTGTCACCTTCTATCTTGTTTTCTTTGTGCCCCTCCCCACCCCCTATCCCTCTCCCATTCCCCCCTCCCCCCCGTAACCACCACACTCTTGTCAATGTCTCTTAGTTTCAGTATTATGTCCCACCTACGTATGGAATAATACAGTTCCTGGTTTTTTCTGATTTACTTATTTCGCTTCGTATCATGTTATCAAGATCCCACCATTTTGCTGTAAATGTTCCGATGTCATCATTTCTTATGGCTGAGTAGTATTCCATAGTGTATATGTGCCACATCTTCTTTATCCAGTCATCTATTGATGGGCTTTTTGGTTGTTTCCATGTCCTGGCCACTGTGAACAATGCTGCAATAAACATGGGGCTGCATGTGTCTTTACGTATCAATGTTTCTGAGTTTTGGGGATATATACCCAGTAGAGGGATTGCTGGGTCATAAGGTAGTTCTATTTTCAGTTTTTTGAGGAACCACCATACTTTCTTCCATAATGGTTGTACTACTTTACATTCCCACCAACAGTGTATGAGGGTTCCTTTTTCTCCACAGCCTCTCCAACATTTGCTATTACCTGACTTGCTAATAACAGCTAATTGAACAGGTGTGAGGTGGTATCTCATTGCCGTTTTGATTTGCATTTCTCTAATAGCTAAAGAAGATGAGCATCTTTTCATATATCTGTTGGCCATTTGTATTTCTTCCTGGGAGAAGTGTCTATTCATATCCTCTTCCCATTTTTTTATTGGATTGTTTGTTTGTTTGTTGTTGAGTTTTATGAGTTCTTTGTATATTTTGGATATTAGGCCCTTATCTGAGCTGTTGTTTGAAAATATCATTTCCCGGCATCATTCTTTATTGCATTTAACTGTTGACACAGATTGGTCTCATTATTACTTTCAAAAAATTGGCTGACACTATCATATAATGCTACAAATCTAGCCAAAGATGTACCCTTTGACAGCCACCAAACTTCTGTGTGCAAAAGTAACTTAATAAAATCTTCATTATTGTCCTGGCAAAGCTGCCGAAACATTCTATCATTCTTTGCATTGGATTTGATCTTGTTTACAGCTTGATTATTATAGTTAATGATGAATGGAGACTTGTACTTAGATGTTTTCCTACAAGATGTTGTCTGTGCATCACACAATGAATACATAAAACATTTGGCACTTCCTGCTTCAAATAAGCAACAAATCCACCATAGTGACCTACCATTGATGGTGCTCCATCAGTAGTGCATGCAACAATACTATTCAAAGGAATATTATTTTTTGTAAAGTATGTCATCACAGTTTTAAATATAGATAATCCTTTTGTATCTGTAATGGGATTTATTGCAAATAGCATTTCTTCTCATGATATATTGTTTTCATCAAAATAGCATACCTATGCCATCAATAAAGCATCATTATCTACAATGGTACAATAGATTCATCCCATTGCATGGAAAATGAAGAGTTTTGGAGAATACTTATAAGTTTGTTTATAACAATAACTGTCATTTCATCAATTCGTTGCTTTACTATGCTATCGCTTAGGGACAACATTTTTAAAATTTGAGGTATATCCTGATGCATTACTGTTGAGATCATTTCTTTTATAGAGGGTATTATTACAGTTTCTCCAATATTAGAGCTTTTATCATCTTTTGCAATTATTTGTGAAATGCAATAAGTGGCAATTAATCCATCTTCGTTCATTGTATGTTTCTTAAATGATACAACGATAGTTGAACGATTTTGAAATTTTTTATATATTTCCTGAAAATATTCAATGGGCTTGTCCTTGTCATTTGGATGCTTTGTATAAAGATGTTCTCACAATCAACTTGGCTTCATTGCCTCATTAGATAATGTTTTATGACACAATAAACACATTGGCTGTTGTTTATTTGCAACAAATTCTATGAAACCCATTTTCGGATACTTTGGCGAATAGCCATGTTCGTTGTTTTTTTATTTTTTTATTTTTTTGAGACATGGGCTCACAATATTTCACAATATTTTGTTTGAAGCTGTAAGCATGTGCTTGCTCTCAGAAATCTAACTACATACTGACTTTAGTTTCAATAACGTAACGATTTAGCTTTACTTATGTAACATGAACCAAACGTATGCACTTGAAGTCTGTTGCATAGTTGTGATGTTACAAGTGTCGTGGTTGAGCGAGAGTTTGTCGAGATGAGACTAAGTTAGTGAGTATTCATGGTTGTGCGTTTTATAAAATTTTATGTAGCAAGTGTTGGCCAATGGCATCACTTCTTTGCAATCGGGGTGAAGTAGCGAGACATCAGCTACTTTTGGCAGTGGGGGGGGCGGTTCCTAGAATGTCACCCTATTACCCTAAAATCCGGTAATCGAGATGAAAATAAGAGTTAATTGGTGTCTCCATTGTCCAACAGTTTTTGTCATAGAAAGAAGCGTCGAACCATGGAGTTCTTTGTCTATGGGGTAATAAAACGACAAACTGCTAGCTTTTGAGCAACAATAGTGGTCATAAACTGCCCGCTGGATCAGGTGGCGGGTGTGGACCTGGGGTCAGGTACCTGGCTGCTCACAGATGTGGGCCAGGTGGTTGCGAAAGAGGTCGGGTGCGGTCCCAATACAAAAGCCCTGTAACAGAGTGTGACAGCTGTCCTGGTTTTGACTGGTCAATAGTTAGTCGATTAGCATGTAATCGTGGTACCCTTTGGTTGCTCCACTACCGCCCACCATGAAAGCTGGAACGCCCACTAGTGGGCGGTAGGGACCAGGTTGACTACCACCACCCCTCCTATTGCTACTTGTAATCACAATCACCTCTATATGGAATCTAATTCTACTGCTTTCTTACCTCTTCTGAATCGCTTTTTTCTTCTTGCTTCATTCATCTCTGCTCACTTCTCTCAAAAGCCTCCCAAGTAATGAATAGCAGAATGACATTTACTGACAACACCAGACAACAGAAAGCTACTTTCTGCATGGCATCCTGACTAAAGGCAAGCACCACAGGTTTCCTTCGCCACCTAGATGAACTTTACATGCGAAGGTAGGCACATTTTTAGGAGACTCCTTAAAGCTGGAACTTGCTACAGAATCTTGAGTTTCCTGGGAAGACCATTCTTGGATAACTGAGTTCCACACCAGAGCCAGCATTAATATTGACTCTAATTTATAGTCCGTTACACATGTCATCAAAGATCTTTAGAGTGAACCCCCTTACCAGGGTTTTCCAAAAGATGTAATTGTCTAAAGAGTTTTTACTGCTGTAGCTTATTCATGATAATATATGATCAACCTCAGTAGGTATTTTATCTGTGTATTCATTTGTGAATCAAGAAATGGATCTATATAATTCTTTTCTCAAATAATATGTTTCAGAAGTTTTATGACATGTGATTACACTTGTAAAAATATAAACACTATTTTAAATATTTTGGAAATATTTAAAATAAGTATCATTAGTAATTTCATTATTTCTTGTTGTTCCACACATTTAGTCTAAGTGTCTATGCTTTTCTTCAAATCACCTCTAATATATTTATGTTTTGAATGCAATAAAATATAGTTACCTAGAGAGATAGAGCGAGAGAATAGCTATATAAGTGTAGCCTCAAAAAGGATTGTGATTCTCACTCACACATGCAGGTGAAGGAAAATATCTACTGGCTCCACCTGAGCAGCAACTGTATCTTTCCTTCTTGCCAAGAAGAGACACGATAGTAGGTACTCAGCAAATGTTTACAAGTTGGTCAAGCAATTGCCAAAAAAAAAAAAAAAATTAAAAGAAAGAAAAGAGGGGGGAAAGAAGTTTTTTAAATTATATCTCTACAGACGAGATCCGGCACATTCAGGGTGGTACGGCCATAGACTAATATGGTAGTATAGTTGTAATTTTCTGTGAGTAATTATAATACAGAGTGTGGAAAAAGTAAGTTTATATTTGTGAAATGCAAAACACAGTTTATTCATGTATTATTATTCATTATTATATTATTTTCATATGAACATCTACAACCCTACTTTTTCTCAACCTTGTATGCAGTATTTACCAGTATCAAAACTCTTTTCTCATTGAGTTATTACCTCAAAATTTCAAAACTCGTGCTCCTCAGAGCACATTTAAAAAAAATACCAGATACTGTAGGTCAGTGGTCCCCAACCTTTTTTGGGCCACGAACTGGTTTAATGTCAGAAAATATTTTCACGAACCAGCCTTTAGGGACGGATAAATGTATCACGTGACCAAGACAAGTGTCAAGAGTGAGTCTTAGACAAATGTAACAGAGGGAATCTAGTAATTTTTTAAAATAAGACATCATTCAGGCTTAAATATAAATAAAATGGAAATAATGTAAGTTATTTATTCTTTCTCTGCAGACCAGTACCAAATGGCCCATGAACCCGTACTGGTCCGTGGCCCGGGGCTTGGGAATCACCGCTGTAGAATATGGCATTTACAGCACAACCAATATTATGCGTTATAAGTCAGGTTTTGGCCTTTTCTATTGTTTCTAATGCCTTCAACAGCCGCAGGAGTGAAGTACAGATAACCAAGGCCCTAAATCCCAAACCCCACATGATAGTGGGTGTGAAGCACTTAGCAGCAGTGCCCCTGGCCCGACTGCTGTGGCATTGCACAAAAATCTATGAACGGTGCTATGCGAGGGGGATCTAGTTTTCAACACTGACCCTGATAAAGAAGTGAGAAGCCCTTCCCTTCTCAAGGAGGAGAATGTAACTAACCTTCACCTGTGTCAGTACAGCACATCCAGCCAAGAACAGTCCAAATGAGCAGAGCCCCCAGGCCACAGAGAGCTGTACAACTGCACAGACAGACAAGTGCCATGTCTAGGATTAACTGGCACAACCAACATGTTGTAGAAGCTTTCCAAGGTAGAAGTCTGGATAAACAGACAATAAAGCCTGAAGACTTTCTGCGATTATATAAATAAGTCCTGAAAAGAAAGGTTTGCAAAGAGAGAAGTTTCAATGTTAACCTAGATGATATTTTGTGAGTTGAGACTGTCATGTGTCACAAAAAAAAGTTGAGCAGAATTCAAAAGATTAGCACAGTTTTAGCCAGAATATCTCCTTAAAAACACTGACCTAGGACTTCAGCTAACTCATTTGTGAGGATAAGGAAGCAGTTTTCTCACAACCATCTTCAAGACGAAGAAACAGCCAGAACTGAGAAACGCCCTGCCCTGGACCATACGCCTTTTGCCAGCCCTGGTACCAAGTGGGGTCCTCACTTGAAACTGTTGGCAAAAACACTCTTTGTTATTAGATAGGCCTTAGCTCCAAGTCCCTCTCTGGCCTTCTGTGCCACGAGCCAGGCTGATTACTGTGAGACATATGTGTCCTTTTGGTGTCCTCTGACACTCTCGCCTATGGCTCCCTTCAAGCCGACTTGTTAGAACTTTTGTTTCAGATCCAAACTCAGTCCTTGCAGTCCCATCCATATAAGGGGTAAGGGACATAGAAAAATGAAACCAAAGAAAAATGAGCATATTTTTCTAAAACCTAGAAGACAGCTGTCCAAGTTTCTCTATGTGACCATTTTTGTCATGAGCATTATAAGTAACATTCACTGTATTGTGACATCCACTGTAATATAACATGATAATGCCACTGGCAAACACCTGCACTGAGAGGATCCCTGAGGAATGAATGTGTGATATCAGACAGTGGCTGTGTCGTAAACCAGGCAGTATCTACCTCCTGCAAGATAAAAAGAAAAGTAGTCATTTAGATAGCTACATCTTCCTCTCCTTCTCCACATTACTCCCACCCAAATTGTAGGTTGGCCTGATATGGTGGTTGATGCCCAGTCAAGGAATACTGGACTTCCTAGTGGTGAAACTCAGAATTAGACAGGTTTCCAGTCCCAGGTGCTGAGGATGGCTCCGTGGAGCCCTCGCCTCAGGTGCTAAAAGTAGCTTGGTTGTGAACATGGCCTGATATGGGCAGAGCATTGGCCCCAGTTGGGCAAATCATTATCCCCAGATGGGGGTTGCCTAGAGGATCCTGGTTGGGACACATGTGGGAGTCTATCTCCATTCCTCTCACTTGGAAAAGAAAAGAGACAATAAAAATAAACAAAAGAATTAGATTGGTTCTATCTTCAGTACTTGGCAATATTGAACAACCTCAAAAATCCCTCACAAGAAGGGCAGAACTCTCCCCTTTAAATCCATCCCATTGCTGCTGGCAGTCAACCTGAACAGATCCTTTCAATAGCCAAGATATTCCCAGAGAGAAAAGGAGGAAAGAAAGATAAGAAAGGTATACTAGAGAACCAATACTTCTTGGAAATTCTACAAATAAGTCACCAAACCTGACAAGGGGAATAGTGAGTCAGGGCAGAGAGAGGATGCGGTGTTACACAAATGAAAACAGAAAGCAGGGAAAAGGCAGAACCTTCATCCAATAACACACAGTTAAGATTTGATGCTCCGTGCCTTTAAAGGCTAATCAACCAGAACTGCTCAGTCTCCTCCCCTGCAGTCCTATCTGTTGAGTCTTCCTGAGTCAGGGGTAGTCAACCTTTTTATACCTACTGCCCACTTTTGTATCTCTGTTAGTAGTAACATTTTCTAACCACCCACCGGTTCCACAGTAATGGTGATTTATAAAGTAGGAAAGTAACTTTGCTTTATAAAATTTATAAAGCTGAGTTACAGCAAGTTAAAGCATATAATAATTACTTACCAAGTACTTTATGTTGGATTTTCGCTAAGTTTGGCAGAATAAATCTTTATAAAACAATTACTACAGTTAAATCTATCTTTTTATTTATACTTTGCATACATAGAAATTACATTAGCTAATTGAATTATTAGTGGGATCTCTGAGGTTGATGCTGGGGAACTAAATATTAAATATCCGGTTCAATTTTTTGTGAGGAACAAACGAAAGTCTCTCCTTTTGGAAATACTCAGGTGGTTTCTTTCTTTCGTCATAATATGATTAACAGCACTAAATTCTGATTCCACAAGATACGAGGTAGGGAAAAGTATCAATAAACTGAATACTATTTTCCACATATTTGGATAAAAGACCGGCATTTTTTAATTTTGCCATAGGTTTTCATATCCACCACTGTCGAATTTATGTTTACTTTCTTTATCATATCTAATTTCTAACAGTTCTTGGCAAGTTGTATCAGCCTCTTCAATATATATAGTAAAAGCATTTTTCATCCAGTCATATATCTTCAATTTCAAAATATCTTCAAATTATTTTTCCATGATGATTTAAGTTTGATGAGGTGGCTACTGAATCTGTCAATATCCTCTGGAGTTAAATCATCTTTTATAGATGATAATTGAGGAAACTGATGAAATTCTCTCTTCAATAGATTATGACGAAGTAGTTCAAATTGTCAGTAAACAATACCACAATACTTTGGCAGCCTATAAGAGTTTTATTAGTTCCTTGAAGCTGCAAATTGACACTGTTAAATCTCTTGAAAATATCTGCCAAGTAAAAGGCATCATTCTTTACTGTATTTAACTGTTGACACAGATTGGTCTCATTATTACTTTCAAAAAATTGGCTGACACTATCATATAATGCTACAAATCTAGCCAAAGATGTACCCTTTAAGAGCCACCGAACTTCTGTGTGCAAAAGTAACTTAATAAAATCTTCATTATTGTCCTGGCAAAGCTGCCGAAACATTCTATCATTCTTTGCATTGGATTTGATCTTGTTTACAGCTTGATTATTATAGTTAATGATGAATGGAAACTTGTACTTAGATGTTTCCTTACAAGATGTTGTCTGTGTTTCAGACAATGAATACATAAAACATTTGGCACTTCCTGCTTCAAATAAGCAACAAATCCACCATAGTGACCTACCATTGATGGTGCTCCATCAGTAGCACATGCAACAATATTATTCAAAGGAATATTATTTTTTGTAAAGTATATTATCACAGTATTAAATATAGATAATCCCTTTGTATCTGTGATGAGATTTATTGCAAGTAGCATTTCTTCTCATAATATATTGTTTTCATCAAAATAGCATACCTATGCCATCAATAAAGCATCATTATCTACAATGGTAGATTCATCCCATTGCATGGAAAATGAAGAGTTTTGGAGAATACTTATAAGTTTGTTTTCAACATTAACTTTCATTTCATCAATTAGTCGCTTTACTGTGCTATTGCTTAGGGGCAATGTTTTTAAAATTTGAGGTATATCCTGATGCATTACTGTTGAGATAAATTCTTTTATAGAGGGTATTATTACAGTTTCTCCAATATTATAACTTTTACCACTTTTTGCAATTATTTGTGAAATGCGATAAGTGGCAATTAATCCATCTTTGTTCATTGTATGTTGTTTCTTAAATGATGCAACGATAGTTGAATGATTTTGAAATTTTTTATATATTTCCTGAAAATATTCAATGGGCTTGTCCTTGTCATTTGGATGCTTTGTAGAAAGATGTTCTCTCAATTGACTTGGCCTCACTGTCTCATTGGATAATGTTTTATGGCACAATAAACACATTGGATGTTGTTTATTTGCAACAGATTTTATGAAACACAATTTCAGATATTCTGGCGAATAGCTGTGTGCATTTTTGTTTTGTTTTTTTGAGACATGGGCTCATGATATTTCACAATATTTTGTTTGAAGCTGTAAGCATGTGCTTGCTCTCAGAAATCTAACTATGTACTGACTTTAGTTTCAATTATGTAACAATTTAGCTTCACTTACTTAACATGAACCAAACGTATGCACTTGAAGTCTGTTGCATGGTCGCGATGTTACAAGTGTCGTGGTTGAGAGAGAGTTTGTCGAGATGAGACTAAGTTGGTGAGTATCCGTGGTTGTGCATTTTATAAAATTTTATGTAGTGAGTGTTGGCCAATGGTATCACTTCTTTGCAATCGGGGTGAAGCAGTGAGACATCAGCTACTTTTGGTTATCCAAGGGTGGGGGTTCCTAGAATGTCACCTATTATCCTAAAATCTGGTAATCGAGACGAAAATATGAGTTAATTGGTATCTCCATTGTCCTTCAGTTTTTGTAATAGAAAGAAGCATTGAACCATGGAGTTCTTTGTCTACGGGGTAATAAAATGACAAACTGCTAGCTTCTGTGTGACAATAGTGGTCATAAACCGCCTGCTGGATCACAGGGCAGGTGTGGACCTGGGGTCAGGTACCTGGCCACTCGCAGATGCAGGCCAGGTGGTTGCAAAAGAGGTCAGGTGTGGTCCCAATACAAATGCCCTGTAACAGAGTCTGACCACTGTCCTGATCTTGACTGGTCAATAGTTAATCGATTAGTATGTAATCGTGGTACCATTTGGGTGCTCCACTACCACCCACCATGAAAGCTGGAACGCCCACTAGTGGGCGGTAGGGACCAGGTTGACTACCACTGCTCTGAATCAATGTTTGACACCCACCCCTCCTATTGCTACTTGTAATCACAATCACCTCTATATGGAATCTAATTCTACTGCTTTCTTACCTCTTCTGAATCGCTTTTTTCTTCTTGCTTCATTCATCTCTGCTCACTTCTCTCAAAAGCCTCCCAAGTAATGAATAGCAGAATGACATTTACTGACAACACCAGACAACAGAAAGCTACTTTCTGCATGGCAACCTGAATAAAGGCAAGCACCACAGGTTTCCTTCGCCACCTAGATGAACTTTACATGCGAAGGTAGGCACATTTTTAGGAGACTACTTAAAGCTGAAACTTGCTACAGAATCTTGAGTTTCCTGGGAAGACCATTCTTGGATAACTGAATTCCACACCAGAGTCAGCATTAATATTGACTCTAATTTATATTCCGTTACACATGTTATCAAAGATCTTTAGAGTGAACCCCCTTACCAGGGTTTTCCAAAAGATGTAATTGTCTAAAGAGTTTTTACTGCTATAGTTTATTTATGATAATATATGATCCACCTCAGTACATATTTAACTTGTATATTCATTTTTGAATCAAGAAATGGATCTATATAATTCTCTTCTCAAATAATATGTTTCAGAAATTTTATGACATGTGATTACACTTGTAAAAATATAAACACTATTTTAAATATTTTGGAAATATTTAAAATAAGTATCATTAGTAATTTCATTATTTCTTGTTGTTCCACACATTTAGTCTAAATGTCTATGCTTTTCTTCAAACCACCTCTAATATATTTATGTTTTGAATGCAATAAAATATAGTTACCTAGAGAGATAGAGTGAGAGAATAGCTATATAAGTGTAGCCTCAAACAGGATCGTGATTCTCACTCACACATGCAGGTGAAGGAAAATATCTACTGGCTCCACCTGGGCAGCAACTGTATCTTTCCTTCTTGCCAAGAAGAAACACTATAGTAGGTACTCAGCAAATAGTTACAAATTGTTCAAGCAATTGCAAAAAAAAAAAAAAAAGGGAGGGGGGAAAAAGTTTTTTTTTTTTTTATTATATCTCTATAAAACTCTGTTGTCAAAGATTAACTATGGTTATCAACTGAGTTTGGAGCAAGTCAACTGCTTTGATTCAAATTCTAACTTCACAATTTAAGTAACTGTGACCACAAAGTTTTCAATTTACAATTCTCTCTGCTTCAGTATTTCTAGACTTTATTTTTATTTTTTTATATTTTTGTATTTTTCTGAAGTTAGAAGCTGGGAGGCAGACAGACAGACTCCCACATGCACCTGACCTAGATCCAGCCAGCATGACCAATAGGGGGCAATGCTCTGCCCATCTGGACCATTGCTCCGATGCAACTGGAGCCATCTAGCACCTGAAGCGAAGGCCATGAAGCCATCCTCAGTGCCCAGGCCAACTTTGCTCCAATGGAGCCTTGGCTGTGGGAGAGGAAGAGAGAGACAGAGAGGAAGGAGAGGGGGAAGGGTGGAGAAGCACATGGGCGCTTCTCCTGTGTGTCCTGGCCAGGAATCGAACCCTGGACTTCCATACGCCAAGCCAACACTCTACCACTGAGCCACCCTGCCAGGGCATATTTCTAGACTTCAAAATGGGGAAAACAGTAACACTAATTCATAGGGTTATAATAAGGATTAGGTGATTTTACATGTCAAAGTTTTTTACAGAGTAAGCACTAGATAAATGTTTACGACTACCATGAGAATGAGTAACTACTACTACTACTGCTCTTCTGTCTGGATTGCAATTTCTTCATTAAAGAAACAATGCGATGGATGACGTCAGAGTAATGGCGGGGTAGGAAGCGATACCGATAAATCTCCCCCAAAACTCAACAAGATCTTCAACCAGAAACAGAAAAACCTATACTTGGAGCTTCCAGATGCTTCGCAATACACCCAAAGGTATGATTGAGTGAAAAATTGGCTAAATATATAACCAAACCCCGAAGGAAATAGGGAGTAAGAAATGCTCCGCCTTCCTCACTAACCTAAACAGGGCGGCTTTCTCTGGTAACTGTGAATATAGAAACTGAGGCAGGCAAAGGGGGTGAACAGATCCAGGCCGCCACGGCACAAACGGCCGAACCAGGCTGTGGCACGAAGATCCAAGCCGAGGAAAATCTGATCCTGTGGCAACCCGGGCAATACAAGCTAACACTAGCGCCAAACCCAAACAAAGAAAGACAAGCGGAGCGGCCATTTTACCCGGTCTCCTGGTCGGTGCGCAGTTAGTGGGCGAGAATTTCTTCCTAGGCCCCGAGAGTGGGTGCCCGTGTTGCCCCACGGAGAGGCAGGGTCAGAGGCCTTTCTGTGGGCTGAGGGCAGAGTCTCTGGGCAGCCCCAGTGCCCTGGGAAAGCCACGCATGGGAGGGAGTGAGAACTAATTCCAACGGTGGAGATTTTCCGTGCTGGAGGGTGTTTCACTCAAAGGGCAACGTGGCCGGCCTCATATCCTGGTTTGTGCGCAGATAAGGAGTGAGCAATTCCTCCGAGTGCCTCGGCAGTGTGCGCCCGTGTTATCGCACAGAGGGGCAGAGTCAGGGGCCTTTGTGTGGGCCAAAGCGGAATCTCAAGCTGCCCCAGCGCCTTGCAAAAGCCGTGCATGGGGACGGAGCGAGACTCAATTCCAATGCTGCAACTTTTCCCTGCGGTTGGGGGTTTCACTCAGAGCGTGAGACTGCTGGCCGGATATCCTGGTTGCAGACAGTGAGTGAGAGTTTCCTCCAAGCGCCCCGGAAGTGGGTGCCCGCTTGTGTTACCGGACAGAGTGGCAGAGCCAGTGGTCTTTGAGTGGGCGGAAAGCCCGCCTGATTATGCTAGCAGCTCTGACTGACTGAGCCTTACCCAGAGCCCTGTGCTGAGTGGAAATAGAGTGGGGAGTTGCCAGCATTTTGAGCCTCTTACTATCCAGGCAGAGGCAGCAGCAACCCCATAGCTGGATTATCAGGCTACTAATTGAGGAAGGAAAGACTAGGAGACAGGCTCCAGGAACACGGACTCTCTCACTGTCGGAGCCTATAAATGCTAATGAGCTTCGACTGCCAACAAGACTAAAGCACAATACATGACACTGCCATAGAGACTTATCAACTGCAGACCTATACCTGAGCGTGCCAAAGGGGCAGAACCCGGGGTACAGAGTCACCAACCAGGAAGAGGGAGAGAAAAGAAAAAGCAAGAAGATAACCTCTCAAAATCAAGAATAATCTGCAGACTTTATAACCTATCCCATTTTATTATATTTGTTCGTTTGTTTCTCTTATCTTCATTCTTGATACTTTTTTTTCCTCCTCCAATTTGGCCGATTAACTCTCTACCGGTCTTACTCTCTCCTCTCCTTGAACTACACTACCCATAAGTGTTACATCTCCCATTATCTTTTCTCTTCTCTTCCTTTCTCTCTATGAGGGTTGCACTCCAAAACCTTTAACTCTCTCTCTCTCTCTCTCTCTCTCCCTTCTTTTTTCTTCTTTTAGTGGTTACCTCTTTTTTTCTCTCTCTCTCTTTCTTTTCTCCCTCTATATTAGTTTCTTCCTTTCTCCTTTACATCTCCTCTCATTCAAACCTCAATAATAAACAAATTATCTTATCTGGGACTCAAACCTATGTTTGTGGCATTTTGGGGGGTTTTTACTTCACCTTTTTAACTCACTAGCAGTACTCCCATCCCTGGCTCTCCATATTATCTAGTTCTTGTTCCACTAAATACAATAGTAATTTTTTAATTTGTCCCCCCATTTTTCCATTTTCCTCTTATTCCTCTCATCATAACTCTTAGACAACCAACACCTAAAAGCAAATCATTTTATTCTTGACCCAAATTTTTTCCTTATTTGGTTTTTTTGGGTCCATACACTCTTTTTTTTTTTTTTTTTTTGCCCCTTTATTACTTTTCCCCAATTCAGGCCCTCCATCACAGGCATTGTTTGTTATAATTCACAGTCCACCACAAGATTTTCTCAAGAAAGAGGGGAGAGGAGAGGAGAGGAAAAAAGGAGGGGGGGAATAATTTCCTTTTTTTAAAAAAAATTTATTTTATTTTATTTTTCTTTATTTCATTATTAATTTTTTTTAAAAAAAAACTCTTCGATTTTTTATTTTTTTTATTTCTTTAACTCTTTATTCTTTATTAAATCTCATTAATACTATCAACAAAACCACCCTCAGATGCCATTAAGGAAGAGAAAATCGAATATCATGGATACAAAAGAAAGAGAGGTAACACAGCTAGATGAGGAAAAATCTATGGAGAAAAAATTTAATATATTGGAAACCTTGGAGCTAAATGACAGAGAATTCAAGATAGAAATCCTAATAATCCTCCGAGATATACAAGAAAACACAGAAAGGCAATTTAGGGAGCTCAGAAAACAACTCAATGAACACAAAGTATATATGTCCAAGGAAATTGAAAGTATAAAAACAAATCAAACAGAGATGAAAAACTCAATTCACGAGCTGAAAAACGAAGTAACAAGCTTAGCTAATAGAACAGGTCAGATAGAAGAGAGGATTAGTGAAATAGAAGACAAGCAACTTGAGACACAACAGAGAGAAGAAGAAAGAGACTCAAAAATTAAAAAATGAGATAGCCCTACAAGAATTATCTGACTCCATCAAAAAGAATAACATAAGAATAATAGGTATATCAGAGGGAGAAGAGAGAGAAAATGGAATGGAGAACATACTCAAACAAATAATAGATGAGAACTTCCCAAGCCTGTGGAAAGAACTAAAGCCTCAAGTTCAAGAAGCAAACAGAACTCCAAGTTTTCTTAACCCCAACAAACCTACTCCAAGGCATATCATAATGAAATTGACACAAACCAACAGCAAAGAAAAAATTCTCAAGGCAGCCAGGGAAAAGAAGAATACAACATATAAAGGAAGGCCCATTAGATTATCATCAGATTTCTC
This sequence comes from Saccopteryx bilineata, assembly GCF_036850765.1. Taxonomy (NCBI): domain Eukaryota; kingdom Metazoa; phylum Chordata; class Mammalia; order Chiroptera; family Emballonuridae; genus Saccopteryx; species Saccopteryx bilineata. Next base: position 28,373,453 of record NC_089492.1, read on the forward strand.
AGCAGAAACTCTACAAGCTAGAAGAGAGTGGACCCCAATATTTAAAGTCCTGAAAGAGAGGAACTTTCAGCCACGAATACTATACCCATCAAAGCTATCCTTCAAATACGAAGGAGAAATAAAAACATTCACAGATACAGAAAAGATGAGGGAATTTATCATCAGAAAACCCCCACTCCAGGAATTACTAAAGGGGGTTCTCCAATCAGATACAAAGAATAAAAAAAAACAGAGCCACAAGTAAAAGCTCCAAGAAGAACACAATAAAACCAAATTTAAACTGTGACAACAACAAAAAGAAAGAGGGGGAGAAGATGGAGATTAACAGTAGCAAAGGATGATGGAGTGCAAAAGTACTCACAAAATAGTTCGCTACAATGAACAGGGTAGGGACCCTTTTCATTACTCAAAGGTAACCACCATGGAAAAAACCACCACAGAAGCACATGAGATAAAAAAGATAGCAACAGAGGAAAGATGTATGGAATACAACCAAATAAAAACAAAAGATAGAAAAACGAAAGAGAAGGATCAAACAAGACACAAAACTAACAGAAAGCAAGATATAAAATGGCAATAGGGAACTCACAAGTATCAATAATTACACTAAATGTAAACGGATTAAACTCACCAATAAAAAGGCACAGAGTAGCAGAATGGATTAAAAAAGAAAATCCAACTGTATGCTGCCTACAGGAAACTCATCTAAGTAACAAGGATAAAAACAAATTCAAAGTGAAAGGCTGGAAAACAATACTCCAAGCAAATAACATCCAAAAAAAAGCAGGTGTAGCAATACTCATATCAGATAATGCTGACTACAAGACAGGAAAAGTACTCAGAGACAAAAATGGCCATTTCATAATGGCTAAGGGGACACTGAATCAAGAAGACATAACAATTCTTAATATATATGCACCAAACCAAGGAGCACCAAAATATATAAGACAGCTACTTATTGATCTTAAAACAAAAACTGACAAAAATACAATCATACTTGGAGACCTCAATACACCACTGACGGCTCTAGATCGGTCATCCAAACAGAGAATCAACAAAGACATAGTGGCCTTAAACAAAACACTAGAGCACCTGGATATGATAGACATCTACAGGACATTTCATCCCAAAGTGACTGAGTATACATTTTTCTCCAGTGTACATGGATCATTCTCAAGAATTGACCATATGTTGGGCCACAAAAACAACATCAGCAAATTCAGAAAAATTGAAGTTGTACCAAGCATATTTTCTGATCATAAAGCCTTGAAACTAGAATTCAACTGCAAAAAAGAGGAAAAAAATCCCACAAAAATGTGGAAACTAAACAACATATTTTTAAAAAATGAATGGGTCAAAGAAGAAATAAGTGCAGAGATTAAAAGATATATACAGACTAATGAAAATGACAATATGACATATCAGAATCTATGGGATGCAGCAAAAGCAGTGATAAGAGGGAAGTTCATATCGCTTCAGGCATATATGAACAAACAAGAGAGAGCCCAAGTGAACCACTTAACTTCCCACCTTAAGGAACTAGAAAAAGAAGAACAAAGACAACCCAAAACCAGCCGAAGAAAGGAGATAATAAAAATCAGAGCAGAAATAAATGAATTAGAGAACAGAAAAACTATAGAAAAAATTAATAGAACAAGGAGCTGGTTTTTTGAAAAGATCAACAAAATTGACAAACCCTTGGCAAGACTTACCAAGGAAAAAAGAGAAAGAACTCATATAAACAAAATCCAAAATGAAAGAGGAGAAATCACCACGGACACCATAGATATACAAAGAATTATTGTAGAATACTATGAAAAACTTTATGCCACTAAATTCAACAACCTAGAAGAAATGGATAAATTCCTAGAAAAATACAACCTTCCTAGACTGAGTCAAGAAGAAGCAGAAAGCCTAAACAGACCTATCAGTAGAGAAGAAATAGAAAAAACCATTAAAAACCTCCCCAAAAATAAAAGTCCAGGCCCTGGCGGCTATACCAGCGAATTTTATCAAACATTCAAAGAAGACTTGGTTCTTATTCTACTCAAAGTCTTCCAAAAAATTGAAGAAGAAGCAATACTTCCAAACACATTTTATGAGGCCAACATAACCCTCATACCAAAACCAGGCAAGGATGGCACAAAGAAAGAAAACTACAGACCAATATCTCTAATGAATACAGATGCTAAAATACTAAACAAAATACTAGCAAATCGAATACAACAACATATTAAAAAAATAATACATCATGATCAAGTGGGATTCATCCCAGAATCTCAAGGATGGTTCAACATACGTAAAACGGTTAATGTAATACACCATATCAACAAAACAAAGAACAAACCCACATGATCTTATCAATAGACACAGAAAAGGCTTTCGATAAAATGCAACACAATTTTATGTTTAAGACTCTCAACAAAATGGGTATAGAAGGAAAATATCTCAACATGATAAAGGCCATATATGATAAACCATCAGCTAACATCATATTAAATGGCACTAAACTGAAGGCTTTCCCCCTTAAATCAGGAACAAGACAGGGTTGTCCACTCTCTCCACTCTTATTTAATGTGGTACTAGAGGTTCTAGCCAGAGCAATCAGACAAGACAAAGAAATAAAAGGCATCCATATCGGAAAAGAAGAAGTAAAGGTATCACTTTTTGCAGATGATATGATCCTATACATCGAAAACCCCAAAGAATCCACAAAAAGACTACTAGAAACAATAAGCCAATACAGTAAGGTCGCAGGATACAAAATTAACATACAGAAGTCAATAGCCTTTCTATATGCCAACAATGAAACAACTGAGAAGGAACTCAAAAGAATAATCCCCTTCATGATTGCAACAACAACAAAAAAAATACTTAGGAATAAACATAACAAAGAATGTAAAGGACTTATATAATGAAAACTATAAACCATTGTTAAGGGAAATCGAAAAAGATATAATGAGATGGAAGAATATACCTTGTTCTTGGCTAGGAAGAATAAATATAATCAAGATGGCTATATTACCCAAAGCAATATACAAATTTAATGCAATTCCCATCAAACTTCCAATGACGTTTTTTAAAGAAATAGAGCAAAAAATCATCAGATTTATATGGAACTATAAAAAACCCCAAATAGCCAAAGCAATCCTAAAGAAAAAGAATGAAGCTGGGGGCATAACAATACCTGACTTCAAACTCTATTATAGGGCCACGACAATCAAAACAGCATGGTATTGGCAGAAAAATAGACACTCAGACAAATGGAACAGAATAGAAAGTCCAGAAATAAAACCACATATATATAGTCAAATAATTTTTGATAAAGGGGCCAACAACACACAATGGAGAAAAGAAAGCCTCTTCAATAAATGGTGCTGGGAAAACTGGAAAGCCACATGCAAAAGAATGAAACTGGACTACAGTCTCTCCCCCTGTACAAAAATTAACTCAAAATGGATCAAAGATCTAAACATAAGACCTGAAACAATTAAGTACATAGAAGAAGACATAGGTACTCAACTCATGGACCTGGGTTTTAAAGAGCATTTTATGAATTTGACTCCAATGGCAAGAGAAGTGAAGGCAAAAATTAATGAATGGGACTACATCAGACTAAGAAGTTTTTGCTCAGCAAGAGAAACTGATAACAAAATAAACAGAAAGCCAACTAAATGGGAAATGATATTTTCAAACAACAGCTCAGATAAGGGCCTAATATCCAAAATATACAAAGAACTCATAAAACTCAACAACAAACAAACAAACAATCCAATAAAAAAATGGGAAGAGGACATGAATAGACACTTCTCCCAGGAAGAAATACAAATGGCCAACAGATATATGAAAATATGCTCATCTTCTTTAGCTATTAGAGAAATGCAATCAAAACGGCAATGAGATACCACCTCACACCTGTTCGATTAGCTGTTATTAGCAAGTCAGGTAATAGCAAATGTTGGAGAGGCTGTGGAGCAAAAGGAACCCTCATACACTGTTGGTGGGAATGTAAAGTAGTACAACCATTATGGAAGAAAGTATGGTGGTTCCTCAAAAAACTGAAAATAGAACTACCTTATGACCCAGCAATCCCTCTACTGGGTATATATCCCAAAAACTCAGAAACATTGATACGTAAAGACACATGCAGCCCCATGTTTATTGCAGCATTGTTCACAGTGGCCAGGACATGGAAACAACCAAAAAGCCCATCAATAGATGACTGGATAAAGAAGATGTGGCACATATACACTATGGAATACTACTCAGCCATAAGAAATGATGACATCGGAACATTTACAGCAAAATGGTGGGATCTTGATAACATGATACGAAGCGAAATAAGTAAATCAGAAAAAAACAGGATCTGTATTATTCCATACGTAGGTGGGACATAATAGTGAAACTAAGAGACATTGATAAGAGTGTGGTGGTTACGGGGGGGAGGGGGGAATGGGAGAGGGATAGGGGGTGGGGAGGGGCACAAAGAAAACAAGATAGAAGGTGACAGAGGACAATCTGACTTTGGGTGGTGGGTATGCAACATAATTGAACGACAAGATAACCTGGACTTGTTATCTTTGAATATATGTATCCTGATTTATTGATGTCACCCCATTAAAAAAATAAAATTATAAAAAAAAAAAAAGAAAAATAAAGAAACAATGCGTATGAATGATGAGTAACTTTCAAACACTTTTAGTGTACCTTTTATGGTTCTATTAGATAAGCAGAGCCTGTTTAAATGATTTGAAATAAGGGACTTATATTTGATATTACACCATATAGAAAGGTGTGAGCTCTGAAGATGTCAATGGAAGGTGGTGGCCTCTGTGTCTGATTTTGGGTCCAAAGTAACTGTGGGTCAGCAGAATCAACATCTTGAAAGAATTCTGAACATAAAGCAGGGAGAGCATGGATGTACTAAAATATTAAGGACAACAGCAATCCAAACTAAAATGTGCTTCTACTCTTCACCACCTCCAATCTAGATGGTTACGGGTCACCTAAAGAAGAATCTAGCCTCCCTGGCCGGTTGGCTCAGCTGTAGAGCGTCGGCCTGGCGTGCGGGGGACCCAGGTTTGATTCCCGGCCAGGGCACATAGGAGAAGCGCCCATTTGCTTCTCCACCCCCCCCCCTTCCTCTCTGTCTCTCTCTTCCCCTCCCGCAGCCAAGGCTCCATTGGAGCAAAGATGGCCCGGGCGCTGGGGATGGCTCCTTGGCCTCTGCCCCAGATGCTAGAGTGGCTCTGGTCATGGCGGAGCGACACCCCAGTGGGGCAGAGCATCGCCCCCTGGTGGGCAGAGCGTTGCCCCTGGTGGGCGTGCCGGGTGGATCCCGGTCGGGCGCATGCGGGAGTCTGTCTGACTGTCTCTCCCCGGTTCCAGCTTCAGAAAAATACAAAAAAAAATAAGAAAAAAAAGAAAAAGAAGCTAGCACCCTTCATCATAGTGGAGTTGCATGATGACTTGCTCAGGACACGGAGAAGCTGGAGGAGCTGTGGGACCACAGCTTGCTGTCTCATGCAGACAAGGTAATCTGGCAGATCAGTGACAATGTGTATGAGCTGGCCCCTCCCTACACTGAATTTCAGAGTGTAACAATACCTGTCCACGTGCCTACCAAATCTAATGCAAACTTCTCTGGTGGCCAGACCTAATCTAGTTCATATAGAGAAGGGTTTCCTAGAAATTGTAGTTCTAATTAAATTTATTAACACAGTATAAAACCATTGCATTTAGCAACAGTAGAACCATTAAAAAATTCTCATATAAGACCTTCAATATCAGAAAACAAAGCAAAATTTCTCTACCTAAAAGGGGCAAAGGTCAAGGAGACTAAACCCTCTGGCTTCTTCTTTATATCTATTTCCCCCACAAGGTGGCCCCCTCCTCAGAACTCTGTCCAGTTTGAAAGCTATTTTCAGTTGAATGCTTTTTTCTCTGGAAAGTACAAATCAGTGTGTAAAATGTTAGATATGTCTTATATCATAGAGATAGATGTCAATTAGGCATAAGACTGTTAAGTAACATATAATTGAATTCCCCGTCAAGATAATATAAATTATTAAAATTAAGTTAACTCTAGATTCTATCACTTTTCAGCAATAATCCAACATACCATTCTGAAGAATAGTATCAATTATATAGACAACAGATGTCCTAATAATGACAATGTCAGTATTTTAATGGCAGGAAGTAAGAACAAGAATATGGATGCCTCCGCTATCAGGCTAATGTACTTGTGACTACAGGATTTAAGTATGTTTAAATTATGGGATTTATTTTTATACAATATGTTGTATTTAGTTGTAATTTTTCCTAACTATCCTGATATTGATGTTTAAAATAGGAGTCTGTTTTTGTAATAATTTTAAATCTTGAAAATAATATTCAAAATATAAATGATAGTCCCCATGAATTAAAGTTTTTGCAATGAAAACATTTTCACAGGATACATATTCAGAATGCACTGTTTGTTTGTGTATGTGTGTGTGTGTGTGTATGTTTTAATAGCCATCTATGATATAGAGGTAACTATCTCATAGGCCAACAAGCTTTTTCTGTAAAGAGTCAGTTAATATTTTCAGCGTTGTTGGCCATATGGTTTCTGTCCCAACTCTTACTTCTTTAATTCCAGTATAAATGGGCATACTACGTTAAATTAAACATTATTTATGAACACTAATAATATTGGAATTTCAGATAGCTTACATGTGTAATGAAATATTCTTTAAAATTTTCCCAACCCTTAAAAAATGTAAAGAATATTATTAGCTCACAGCATATATATTGGGCTAGATTTGGCTCATCAGACATAGTTTACCCACCCCTGATCTATCATAATAGAAATCATTAACTAATTAATAAAACTAAAAAATTTGACTAAGAAGCTGCAAATATTTAAAAAAAATTTCTCATGAAGTAATAAATTTTAAAAACGGGATTTTTAGAAATCCAATTTTGTATTGTTAATCACAATAACTGAAAACTAAAATCCACTGGGACACTCAAAATTGCAATGTTTTATTTTCATGGTTGTATTGAAAAGTACTACGTGCTGTGATGCTGAAAACTCTATTATTTTATTAATCTAAGAAAAATAAATTTTTGTATTTTTAATTTGTTTTTAAATCAGTCCAGGCCTTTCACAAATTAAAATCACTTCTTGGCTACATGGGGGCATGTCAAGAATAATTAAATAATCTCTCATCACATCATCACATCTAGTCATTGAGTATCTTGCTTTTTCTATCTTATGGGAAAATGGAAACCTAAACACTCTGCCAATGTGTTTCTTTCCCTAGTGTTTCAAAAGTTTACAAAGCCATCAGTTGCCATAGAAGCAAAAGAATATAAGTTGTAATACATAAAATATGTCCAAACATGATATGGATTATCAGATCAATCTAATGTATAAGAAAGCCCTTCACAACCCTGACAGTTGATTATGGCTTTTGTGTCCCATGAGAGATAAATTTGGTATTCCATGAGGAAATATCATATTACCATATTGATTCCATTGTGTTTATATTCAGCAAGTGTTCCAGGCAATGTTATTAGAGACAATAATTTCAAGAAAAGGGAGTTTCAATCTTTTAGCAAAAATCAGACTAAAACTAAATCAAGATTAAAATTTTCTCTCCAGTGAACTTGGAATACAAATTAATACATATCCAGGGAAGAGTAACACTCTCTACTAAGCCCATATGAAATTTCCTTGTCTACAGCCATGCATTTTTAAAAGTATGTTTTTTTTTTACATAATTAAACAATATAATAGTAATAACAGTGTACAATATGAAGAAAATAATTTTTCCAAATAATTCAATTATTAGAAGACCATAAACAAAAAATATTTACATTATTTTATTTTATTTCCCCCAAAGCCCTGTTTTGCCTAAGTTACTTTCACATTTTTTTTATCCTGAACTTTTTTGTTTTGGTTCTTAGCATTTTATTACTGAAATCTTTCCATGTTTATGAAATTGAATACTATAAATATTTTCTGTCACCCACCTCTTGTTGTAACTGGCAACAAGGCTCATAAATATTGGTTCTCATCAAACAATGAAGAAAGTAATGAAAGGCCAGAGGATTTAAAAATAATGCATCAGAAAGTCAGAATCTTCAGAGAAACTTAAAGTTAGAGAAAGAGAATAAAACTATATTGATAAAATATAGCATTTCAGTGCATTCATTGAACTATTCATCTCATTCATTAAAAGAGAACCAAAAGTGAGGAAATGGTCAATAAAATACAATTTCCTTACTGTTATTCAGCAAGTGCTTTCTGAAGGAATGAATTATTCTCAGTGAAGTATGTATGTTTTCACTATGAAATTTGATGTGTGTTCATCAGAAACTCTAAAGGAACAAGAAAAGGAGAATGAAAATTATCTTCAAAAGGATTTATACTACCAGAGATGAAAGTTACATAATTGCTAGTACAGTCTCCAAATAAATTTTGTTCATCAACCCCAATTATAAATATACCTATAGCACTGTATTCCTATCTATTGCATACTCTCTTTCTACAAGGGATTATGAAGTCACCACTCTTTTCTCTCCATAGAAAACTTGGTCACCAGCATGAATGCTTTCATTCTAATGCTTCTCGTGTATCATTGATCCTCTCTGAACTTCATTCTCTTGTTGTAAAATGGAGATAAGCACATCTACATCATCACACTTGGGGAGAATTAAGTGAGATTATGTACATTAAAATATTTTTCACCTGGAAAACATACAGGGTACATCATCTATTATTTTTATAATCTCCTGTAAATAATACCATTTCCACAATTTGCTTCACTACTCAACCACTATGATGGTGTGATTAAATAAGTGAGTGAAAGGACAGTCAAGCCCTTTTAAAGTATTTCATTATCAACAGTCTTGTTCACATGTTTTAATCCAATTTGGTAAAACCAGTCAGGGAATCTGGGACCACATCAAGAGTTCAGCAGTGATGAAAGGCAGAGCCGGCAAGGAGAATCTTGCTGAGCATGTAAAATGCCAGGCATTTTGCTAGAGATGTTCACATTTTTTAATCTTTGGGGCAATACATAAATAGCAATCTGAGGTCCATTTTAAAGGTGGGAAAAACACTCAAGGTTTAGGGTTCAGAGTACAGGGCACAATGTTTGGATAATGGTTCTGCCATTCCAACAACCCAGATAAAGAGACATTTTTCAATCTCTTAATCAACACCTATAAGAAAGGTTTCTTTGTTGATAACTCTTTAAGTGGAAAAATCAAATACAATGCCAAGTGTGGTTTTGAACAAAATCTGAGTGTTATCTAACAGGATTTTTGGGGGGTATAGTAACTCTCAGTGAATGACTACATAGGTGATTCAGTTAATAAAAGAAAGAAAGAAAGAGATAGAGAAAGAAAGAAAAGAAAAGAAAGAAAGAAAGAAAGAAAGAAAGAAAGAAAGAAAGAAAGAAAGAAAGAAAGAAAGAAAAGAACGAGAAAGGAAGAAAATAATTATTTCCAACCCAGAAGTTAATTCCTTCCCAAACCCTTTCCTTCGGCCATGTTCACCCAGCCTTAGGCTCGCTCATACATACAACAAAAGTTCCCCTCTTTGCTCCACATTCTGAGGCCACTTATCTTTCATCTCCTGTGGAATGAGTTACTTTTCAAAACAACATAGTCACTGTAATAAAATGACCATGGGGTTAGGTTAGCACAGAGCATTTCTGTGAAGAATAGACCTAATTTGTTCTTGTCTATTATATAACCAACATTCATTTCTGAAGCTTTAATTTTATATTTTAGATATGTAAGCAAAAATTTCAAAAAATTTACTTTGTCCTTATTTTTAAATTACCCTTATTCCTTTCTAATTGAAAAAATGAGCAGACCACAGTGGTAAAAAGCATTTTCTTTTCTGATCTGTTTTCAGTATAGAAAGAGCTTGGTTCTTAAAAGAGTACAGGCTTTGAACTCAGGTCTGCAATGGCTACTCAATATCTGTATGATCTTGAGTAGGAATCTTAAACTTAAAAGCCCCAATTTCCTCATGGGAGTAATAATGACAACCTTGACTAACATTTTTGCTGGGACAAGCAAATGGAATGCATATGTGAGAAAGTTCTATTTAAGTGGTAAAGCCCTTATTTTGACACTATTTCTGCTAATACTTGTCCTCATTCAGCCATTTTTCCATGGTACAAAAAATATTTCTAGAGTGCCTACTATGTATCAACTGTTACCCTAACTGTAATAAGTAATAATATCTATTAATACTTGTACAAAATTAGAAAAACAGAAAGCAATCATTGTCTTTCAGTTCTAACACATTTTATTGGGAGAGCCAACTGGGAGCCTGAAAATTAGCAAAGGATACAAAAAGGAGTATTTATATTGAAGAAACAAAGAATATAAATATGTGTTATGACATAAAAGGGGATGAAAGTTTTGACAGCGTGAACAGCATGAAATGTGTTCAAAGAACTCCAGACTCATTCCGTCCTGGTTATGGTGGTACCATATGGAACCCAATTATACTGGGCATTGGAAATCATGTTAAAAAATATGGATTTTATTTTACCAGGAAATTGAGAGTCTTTAATAATTTGGCAAATAATAATGATATGATCAGAAGTAGGACTTCCAGATGGTGGTGTGAATTGCTCAGGGAACTCTTTCCCCAGTGAAGTAACCATTTAATTGATGAACATTATAAATAAGACTTTAAAAAAAAAAAAACAACCAGAGCTGCATCTGGAAATTTTAAATGAAAAAATATTCATTTAAATAAATCAAATAACTCCTAACAAGAACAGTGAGAACCTGTGGCATCTTGGTTACAACTTATCCTGTTGCTTTTCCTTGATCAACGGAATGGAAGCTCTCTATTCCAGACAGCTGTGGCCAAGAAGAGGGGGCTCCCTCTCCCCGCACTCCTAGTCTAGGACAACAACTTGACCTCGAGGTGGGCTGCTGCCATCTCTTTCCCTCATCCTCTGTTGTGCAAACTCTTCCAGGCAGACAGAACTAGGAGGGCTAGGGCTTGCTGGCCCCACCCTGCCCCCACCCAGAGGGCAGAAACTCTACCCCAGATGTGGTAGGCCAAGAAGACTAGGCCTCACTTGCCCCACCTCAGCTCACTCAGACAGTAGAGGATCCATGCGGGAGGGACAAGCTGAAATAACCAGGGGCTACCTTCCTGACCAGTACTCTCCCCTGGAAGAGCAGGTACCTTTGGGCGAAGAGCAGCCCCAGCTCCCATGCAGTGCAGGAATGCAAGTCCTGCCCAAGGGGTGTGGGTTAGGCAGCCATAAAATCAGAAGGCTCTGAAGTTCTCTGTTTCTCAAGGAAACAGACTTCACTTGGAACAAACTGTGGGAAAGATCATGGGTTGTCACAAACATTGACGACTTTGGTGGCAAGCAGTTGAGAGAGAACTGGTAACTTCATGAAACTGGGAGCAATAAGCAACATGATAGACCAGCTGAAAGTTAAAGAAAAGCAGAAAAAGAGTTAGCTAAGAGGAGCCCTGATTGGGTATAGCAAGCCTCAATGGCAGGCAAATAGCCTATCCTTCCTACTAAGAAGTTGGACATTAATTGGATGAGACAGTGCAGCAACTTATGCCCAAGGGCATTGTCAAAAATAGTAATCAGTTTGCAATTACTAGAAATGAACAGTTAGAAGTTGTGTTGGGGATCCTCAAAACTGCCCTCAGTTCCACAATTCCCCTAGGACAAGGCAGAGGACTCAGCATACGGTGTACTTAGTGCTTTGATTTATTGCAATAAAAGATGACAAAGTAAAATCAGCAAAGGCAAAAGGTGAATGAGGTGAGGGGCAGAGGACACCAGGAGCAAGCTTCCAAGGGTCCCTTCCCAGTGGAGTCACACAGGATGCATAAATCCTCCAGCCACATGTTTACATAACACGTGAGGAGATGTCTAGGAGAGAATCTCATTAGAGACTCTGGTTTTTATTGGAGTCCGGTCACCTGCACACTCTGCCTAGCATGTACAAAAATTCCAGAGCCCCAAAAGGAAAGCAGGAGTTCAGCATAAACCACATTCTTTGTGCAACCAGATTAGGCACAGTGAGCTATTCTGATCAGTTTTACTAATGGCAGAAGTTCCTGGGTGTGAATCACATCACAGTAAAGCTGTTAAAAAAATAATGATGTCATCAGCTGAGCTTCTGAAAAGTTACTGCAAACTTAGGTAGGGAGGACAAGCATGGAGAAAAAATGAACACAGAAAATAGAGTTAGGGGGTTTCTACTTTAATATAATCAGTACTTGAAGGGCAGGGGAAGATTAAACCATCGCTTCTGAGCAATAAGTGTTCATACTTGATATGGCCTAAACCTTCATTCACAATCATCTTTTCCATCACTCCTCTTCACATTTTCTATAATGCAGCTACTATAGCTAAGTAGTCAACAGGTTAAAAACCCATCACCAGCTCTGGCCAGATAGCTCAGTTGGTTGGAACATCATATGGATTTGCAGAGGTTGCTGGTTTGATCCCTGGGCAGGGCACATAAAGGAACAGATTGATGTTTCTCTCACCCTCTCTTTCTCTCTCTCTCTTACCTTTCCTCTCTCTCTAAAATCAATAAATTTTTTAAAAATCAACAAGTATGAAACAGGATAAGCTAGATTGTGTTACTGCAGTAGTATACAGACTTGAGCTTGCATAACAATATCCTGGAGGGATTTTTAATATAGAGACTTCTGGGCTTCACCCTCAGAGTTTCTGACTCAGTATTCTGGGGTGGGGCCTGAGAATTGGTGTTTCTTGGTGCGGGGAGCATATTTTGAGAACATGTGCTATTTTAACAAACATGCCCCCAAATTCCTGTGGTTTATCACAACAGAAGATCATTTGTCACCCATGCTACTTGTCCATCACGGACCATCTGGCATTGCCTGAGGTGGAGGTCTCTACTCCATACAGTCACTCAGGGACCCAGGCTGGGCTCCGTCTCTGGCTGCACCATCTAACCTCGCCATGTCATCAGTTGCCAAAGCAGGAGAAGAGACCCATGGGGATCTCACAGCCAGTCCTTCATTTTCAGCTAGAAGTTAAGTGACTGACACACATCATGTCTGTTTAGGGCCTACTGGCCAGAACTAACCACAGGGCCTCTGAAGTCCGCAGTATGCACAGAATGAGAGGGAGATTGGATATTAGTGAACTGCAATTCTCTAATGTTAGAATTAAATGTTTAGAGTAATTAGCTTTAGCTAATTAAACTCTGTTTTATGGAACACAAAATAATTTACTTATACAAAACTGCTGACTTTCAAAGTTTACTGTGGCTGATTAGAATATAGTTCTATTATATATATATGTTATATATAACTATAAAATGTATAGTTGATATATAATAGTTATCATACTATATTGTAATTATGTATACTACAAATATATATAGTTATATAATATATACATATATGCATACTATATATACATATATAACATAAATATATATGATATACAATATAAATATACATTCACAATAAAAACAAATACTAATATAGTGACAATATATCATAATAAAAATAGTAATTTTATTTTAAAATTAATTTCAAAATTGTGTCTGGTAAAATATATACCATCTATATACCATACCCTCAAATAATGATAAAAATTTTTTATTCTCTTACTATTATTAATCTATTATTTTATTATTATTAATAAAATCATGTGCACTCTTATTTCTTTATCAAAAATGACATTATTAAATTATTATTTATCTATATCTTAAAACTCCTTTAAGAAATACAAGATGAAGTCAGAATGGTTATGAGCACAGACCTTGTAGTGAAGTTCACTGAGCTTGAATCCCAACTCTGTAATCTTGGGTTAGTTACTTAACTCCCTGTGTCTCACTTTTCTCATTTTGAAATAGAGCTAATAATAGTACCTACCTCTTACATTGTTTTAAAAATTAAATGAATTAAAATTTATAAAGCACATAGAACAGTGCTTGTTTCATTGTAAATGTTACATGTGTTTGTTAAAGAAAATAAAATTTTCCAGTACAGTGGTTGGCTGTTTAGTCTGGAATAGCCTCTGGATTCCCAAAGTACTGCTGATGTAGTAGACATGCAGTCATGTCACATCACTTTACTAGAAACAGACATTTCATGGAGGTTATTAAAGCTTGAAAATTTTTTGCAATGTTAGTAAATAGAATAAAATGATTAAATTATGTTAAACAATCTCAATATCTGAGAAAGAGCTTAAGAGAATACCAGTCGACTCCAGTTTCTCTCACCTAAATAGAAGGAACGTGGTGCTCAACTTTCTCTCCTCCCAGAGAATGGAGACATGGAATTGTAACCCTCTCTGGACAGGTTCCTTAGAGTGGAGACTGAAGGAAGAGTCTCTGGATATTGAATCCCAGGAGTCCACCCAGCTAAGAGCTGAGATTCCCGAGTCCAATTAGCCAAGAAGCTATGCGGTGGGAGTTTGCGAGGAACAGACAGACTCAAGAGCCAAAAAACGAATCTAAGAATAACAAATTAAGGTTAAAAGAAAGGTCTGGGTCAATTGCCTATAATTTTATTGTTGTCCAAAACTTGCTTTTACGTGCCAACAGCTATTAAACGAGGAGGCAGAGCCGGTCATTTGTTCATTCAGCAAGCATTTAGACCTATCTTGTGCCCTGCTCTGAACACTGCCCTGGAACTGAAATGGGATGGGGAGCCCTCAGACACACCGATGTATTGTTAAAAAGAAAAAGAACCTCTGAGACATAGGAGGAACTCCAGGGATCTCTAACATGATTGCTGTTGTTTTTAAAAGGAAGTGAAAAAGGATACCAAATATTTCTTGCATGATGTCCCAGAAAAAAAAAAAAATTCATACACCTAGTTTGAAAAGGAGAAAAAAAAAAAAGATTAAATCAGCTGTGGGAATAAAGCTCTTTTGACCTGGTGACTTATCTAAGCAAAAAGTCACTTCCCTTGGTGGTAGTTGAGATGGCTTGTTTGTACTCACTTGATCCCTAGACTCTTTACCCTGCCCCCAACGCCCATTTGCCTGAAAATAGTTAAAAGGCAAAGCAGTAAATCAGGAAGTCTGCAAACACAGCAGGGTTCAGTTTACAGTACAGCAGGGTTAGGGTTGAAAACTGAAGTCATCTAATTTCATTTTCAAAGGCGAACATCTAATGCAGGATTATCATTAATGACAGACAGCGTGGTGTCAAAGGGTTGTGTCAAGTTCCAGACCTTTTCATGCTTTAAATTCCTATGTTTAATCAAAGGTTAACCAAATCATTGCTGGTAGCAAACTGCTGCTTCAAGGTACGGTGGGTGGCCTGTCTTTGCCACTGAATCAGCCTTCGCTGATAAAAAGACTATACTTAGAGTTCATATATTCACATTCCTAGGCATTTACCACTTTACAAAACCTGAAACAACCAGCCCTTGAGAAATTGGGGCTGGAGAGACTGTGCCATTTTATCGTTAACTGGGGACTAATTTAATTATTTTAATATATGTTTATTGAGGTCAAACAAACAAATGTGTCCAACATATTTTTTTTTTTTTTGCTTCATTTGCAGGTCTTACTTTATACCCTTCTCCAAGCTACCGATAAATTTAAGGCGCTTCCAATTAAGCTCTTTGCTGGGCCTCCACACTCCAGGGACTTTTTCAAGAAGTGTCTGCAGGTGAGTCTCAGTTGATAGCCGGGAGGAAGCCAGGGCTGGTTTTCCCATTAGGATTGGCTGGTACGCCAGGAATGCAGGAGTTTGAATTACTTGAAGTGGTAAGAACAAAGGAAGATGAAATCTTTCTAAATGCATAGCTGCAGGCTTTAAAACTTTATATAGGTAGAAAGGCCATCAAAAGTGGCTATCAAACTTGAGAATGTATAAGAATCACCTGGCTGCTTGTTGAAAATGTAGATCCCAGTGTTCAATCTTGCGTTTCACTTAATCTACCCCTTCATTTACATATGCAGATTGGGGGAAGGAGGTAGAGCCAGGTGCCCCTGCTGGTCAGCAGAACTGGGAGTAGAATCCTGATGAGGGTAAATGGTCAGAGCTGAAAGCAACAAGAATTCCTTAATCCAGACAGACACATAAACTGATTATTCAATTCATTGTGATAACTATCATACCAGCAGGATAAATGAAAGGCTTCGGGACTATAGGCCAGAGAAACTGCTGGCCACGGCCAAGGGTTGTTGAAGGTGGACTTGAAAAGTAGGGGTTTGCCCTGGCCGGTTATCTCAGTGGTAGAGCATCGGCCTGGCGTGTAGAAGTCCCGGGTTCGATTCCTGGCCAGGGCACACAGGAGAAGCGCCCATTTGCTTCTCCACCCCTCCCCCTCTCTTTCCTCTCTGTCTCTCTCTTCCCCTCCCGCAGCGAGGCTCCATTGGAGCAAAGATGGCCAGGGTGCTAGGGATGGCTCCTTGGCCTCTGCCCCAGGCGCTAGAGTGGCTCTGGTCTCGGCAGAGAGACGCCTCGGAGGGGCAGAGCGTCGCCCCCTGGTGGGCGTGCCAGGTGGATCCCGGTGGGGCGCATGCGGGAGTCTGTCTGACTGTCTCTCCCGGTTTTCTAGCTTCAGAAAAATACAAAAGAAAAGTAGGGGTTCACCAAAGTGCACCAAGTGCCGTCTGGACAAGATAGTAAGAGCAATAATGCAAAACCAGGGATGCGTTCAAGAGTTTGGTGTGGGTCTGGAGACCCAGCATATTTTGCGTGGGCCTGCAATACACGTGCGCTGTAGGTGTTGGGGCTGGGTTGCAGGCCTGGGGAATCGGCTGGAAAAGTAATTTGGAAATAGTCCATGAAGAACCTTGGATGCCATTGTAAGGAGTCATCACTGCATCCTGTAGGTGAGTAGTTCTCCACTTGAGCATGCATGAGAATCACTTGAATAGCTCTTTAAAACACAGCTTGCTGGGCCACGGCTGCAGAGTTTCTGATTAAGCAGGCCTGCTGTGGGGTGACAGAATGTCCATTTCTAACAAGTCCCCAGGCGGTGCCAATGCTGCTGGTCAGGGGATCACACTTTGCAAACTACGGCTCTTCGTAATGGAGAGCCAGAAGCAGTTCAAAAAAATAATAAAGAACATTATAGCATTTCAACTGGATTTTAATTTAAATTAAAATCCAAGGTGGGATGTGCTGGTTGCAGGGAAATAAAGCCACGTCGTCCATTGATTCCCGTTTACTATGTGCAGCGTTCTGTGCTAAGAGCTAAATTTCTAGCTTTCGTTTAATGATACAATTATCCAGTCTCAAGCATAAGGCTTTGAGTCTGCTGAATGTTAGTTAGAACTGCAGCTAAAGGCCTCAGGAGAGGAAGAGATACACCGTGGTGCTGCTTTGGTGCAGGGACCCGTCGGCTGCTGGTGTGGTGGACGCAGTTTCAGCTCAGCGGGCTCTTCACTAGCCATGGAGAAGAACACAGGTCCCCCTCGACCTCTTCTAGGCTCCTGTGGTTTTCTGAGTCGGCAACATTAGCAGCCTCAATCAGATCTCACCTTCCAGACGTAAAGGCCAGCCACTTAGACACAGCTTCAAACCTGAGCTCCTCATTCCAGCCTTCCAAGGCCTCCATCTAGACCACTTTAATTTCCACAGCCTTTAAACATCCACCATTTGTTCTTGAGATCCTGGTTATTTTATGAGACCTCATAATAGCCATGTTTACTTCACCTTTGTACCATTTCTCATACCAGTAATGCCTTTCTTCTTTTTTGTTAAGACAAATCCTATCCATATGTTGGGGAAACAGCTGTGTTAGGCTTGCTCGCTGGTTTCCTGGCTGCAAGCACTTTGCTTGATTAGTGTGTGAGCATGTGGCAGTGCCATGTGTGAATAGTCTGTGTAAGGCTATGGGTGTTTGTGCTCAGGGTGGATTACAGATGGCAGGTTGCCTGACCACCTGCTACTGTGAGGGGCCATTTTTGCTGCTTATTTGCCTGAGATGCGATTTTCCCCTGCCTGTTTCCTTGTCCACCATTGCGAGAATCTATTACATGGTAATGGCCCAAAGCTTTCCAGCCCCACAGTTTCTATACTGTCTGCCGGAATCCAATGTGGACCTGCCTGGCCTCGGTCAATGGCATCACATCTGGCGTAGTGGGCAGGATTCGGATCAGATCAGTATGGAGCCTCTGCCACCTTTAAAGAGTGTGATAGAGCAGTGGTCGTTGTTCTCCAGCATACGGTTCCCTGTGGTTGTCCTTTCGCGTGCTGTGGGCTGGGTGTTTTATACAGCCCTGCGAGAAGAAATCAAGAGCTCTGTGCGAGAGGCGACCTGAGGTCAAGAGCTCCAGGATGAGCTGCAGACTGAGCGCTGACAGGGGCATAAACTGGAATAGTCACTGGAGATTGCAGATGGCAGATTACAGACTGCCTGCCCGCAACTGTGAGGGGCCATTTTTGCTGTTGGTTTGCCTGAGAAGTGGTTTTCTCTGCCTGTTTGCTCATCTGCCATTGTGAGATTCTATTAAATTGAAACGGCCCCATGCTTTCTGGATCTGCAGTCCTTCTACCGTCTGCCCGAATCCAATGTGAACCTTGGCCACCGGCGTTACACCATCCTTCAAAGCCCAGCTCAGAATCTTCCATCTTAACTCTCCCTCTATTTTTCTAGCCTGCACTGATCCTGCAGATTGCAAAAATCTGTAATTGCAATTGACTTATAACTCACAATTTATCCCTTAACTATGCATATTTCTGACTTTGCTCAATGTTTCTTCATCAGTCTTAGTTTCTCAGTCAGACTGCTGACTCCTTAAAGCCACCTTCTATGCTACCCAGGAAATTAGCAAGGTGCTCTGCACAGAATAAGGGAATTAGATTCTCAAGTGCTGATCCATAATATCAATCCATGTCAGTGAAAGCAAGTGCAAACAAACCTGAATCAAACAAGTGCTTTTAGAAGCACAGTCAGATGTAACAAATTACCTGAAATTAAAAATCAAAGTAACTTAAACATATCAAATGGACATTCCATTTGCCTATTCTTACTGTGTTTGGTCTATACATCTCTACAGTGTGTCCATAAAGTCATGGTGCACTTTTGACTGATCACAGGAAAGCAACAAAAGATGATAGAAATGTGAAATCTGCACCAAATAAAAGGAAAACCTTCCCAGTTTCCATAGGATGATGTGGCAGCATGTGCGCATGCACAGATGATGACATAACACCGTGTATACAGCAGAGCAGCCTATGGTCATGCCAGTCGAGAGAGATGTGGACAGTACAGAGGAAAGTTCAGTGTGTTTGGCTCACTAAATTCGAATCCATGACCAAAGTGCAACATGAATATCAGCATGTTTATAACGAAGCGCCACCACATAGGAATAACATTACTCGGTTGGATAAGCAGTTGAAGGAAACCGGCAGTTTGGTGGAGAAACCCCGTTCTGGTAGGCCATCAGTCAGTGACGAGTCTGTAGAGGCTATATGGGATAGCTACCTAAGGAGCCCTAAAAAATCTGTGCGTGAACCCACATCGAGCTGCACTGAATAGGTATGAAACTGGAGAGTTTTCCTTTTATTTGGTGCAGATTTCACATTTCTATCATATTTTGTTGCTTTCCTGTGACCAGTCAAAAGTGCACCATGACTTTACGGACACACTGTATTTTGTTTGCTTGTTCCAAATTTTGCAGGCATTGCCTTTCCTTTTTCTTTCTTTCTTTTTTTTTTTTTTACTTTTGATAATTTTAAGCTTCTGAATTGCAAACCCCCTAGCCAAGGGAAGAGGCAGGATTAGTATAGATACAGAATTTTGAAACTCCAGGTTCCAGGAAAGTCCCTTCCGCACTCCCACCTTAACCTTCCTCCCTGTGTGTCTGGGACCAGCTCCAACTGGCTTGGCTCCTGGATTACATGGCTCCCAGATCTCCCTCTTCCTGTCAGACCCCCACACTCTCCCAGATACAACAGCATCATTTCGTAGATGCAGATCATTCCCAGATCTACCTTTCTAAGCCAGCCTTACTACTCCTTCTGTACAGACGTACACTTTAAGCTTTCAGAAGTTTTGCCCACATTTTTCACAGCCTACAAATCTATCATCATATAGATAAACATAACGCATGCTATTTCCCCCAAGCCCAGGCTCCCATCTTGCTTGTCTTCATGTGTAGTATAAGCTTCACACCTCTGCCATTCTCACAGGCAGTCAACTGCGGCTGCTTGTTAAGCATTCCTCTTGGTTCAGTTTTGTCTCCTATACTTTGTCCGCAGTATTTACAACATGTGCACATTTACCAAGAATGGTGAAATCCATGCCATGCTAATCTCATGGAGCAGTTATGATAACTGGCCTCCTTTTTCCTTTGTTCATTTAATTTAGGTTGCTTTTTCTGTCCACACTATATGTGGTTGTCAAAGATTCTAACATAATTAATTTACACACACACACACACACACACACCATTTCTCTACAAATATTATACTTTATTTTAATTGAGAGAGAAACATCAATTTGTTGTTCCACTTATTTATGCATTCATTGGTTGATTTTATATGTGCCCTAATGGTCGAACCCACAACTAACCAAAGTTTGTTGATTTTGACACTCTAACCAACTGAGCTACCTGGCTAGGATCAGAATGTTATAAACTCTTAAAACATGAGTGACTTCAAAGTTGGTCACATGTGTATCCTCATTTGTACTCTGTCATCTCCCTTCTGACTCCTGGAATCAAGACAGACATTGGCTTACCATCAGCCCTTTCTCTTTAATTAGCTCTGTACTTTCTTTTATAACATCCTGAAATCTGGTACAATCTTTTTTTTTCTTGAGTTAGAAATTATTTTAGGGCTCCTTGTCCTTCAAAAATCAAGAATTTACTAATGTAGCTTTCTTACAACATCCATCTTAAAGGGATCAGGAGACACGCTAATCTACAACTTTCCATTAATAGTTAACCTAGATTAACAGTGCATTCATATAGTTGAATCATTAGATTCTGTTGGGGGATGAAAATAATCATAGACCCAACAACCTAAAAACTTGGAAGAAATACCTTGAAACAATGGGAGACTAGATAGTGGCAAAATTAGTTTTTCTCCTACTTCTTTTTGTCTCCTAGCATCTATCATGGTCTTTGATGTATGATAAGTACTAAGTAGATATTTGTGGAATGAGTTAATTAACATGAAAATAATGCATAAAAGGTAGTAGCATATGGAGGTGTTCCTACTGGTTCCATAGTATGCTCTGTTCTCAGTAAAATATGTTATAGTTTAATGTCTATGTTTTGAAAACAACATTGAAGGTGTAGTAAAATATAACATGTGTAAACTACATTTTAATAATCTTGTTAATTCATGTTTCATTTTAGAGGAATAGAATTTCAGATTTATTGCCCAGAGTCTTGTCAAAAGGGTGGTATTGATTACAATGTTTTATTTATGCTTTGGAATCTCTCTAAGGTTTAAATTCAGCTTGAAAGCAGGGTCATGAATCTGTTCTTGAGTAAGTCCAACACAAAGTTGCTATAATCAGATAACTTTAGTATTCACATTAAAAATAAAAATAACATTGAAGTCATTTTAGGTAGACAGTTTGCAATGGCTCCCCTGGGTCCTCTTAAATAATTTTACATTCTGAGACATCTGAAACTTTGATTGATGCATTGATAAATGTGTTCTTCTGTTTTAGATAACGAAGAAACCATTGACTAAAATTAAAGCCAAGTTTTGCCTTTAAAATATCCTCCAGTGAATGTCAAACTATATCAAAGCCTAATTTACATTGTGAGGTTTATCACAAATATTGTCCTAACCATAAATCCCAACTTTAAGTTCAGATCTTATAATGACAACTCTGCTTTCAAACAGTTATATTGTTGGCGAGATCTCTCTGAAGACTGACTTCAGGGATTACAAGGTCATCCTTGGTTCCAGCGAATTCCATAAACCTGTGAATAAGAAGCCTGCTTTGCCCCCCAGGGTTTTAAGTGTCATGATAAGGAATGGAATATGTCAATAACCTGCTCTGCAGGTTTCCTGTCTTAGATATCTGGATCTGGTCACATCTCAGGTAATAATTTTGCCTCATAATTATTTAAGGTAAATCATTTGGAAACATGGATGGCCTCAGAGACACTAAAATAATATTTAATTACTTATAAATCAAATAAATTCATTAATTTCAGTCTATTTTAATTAATAACAATCCCAGGATAACCAACCAAAGACAGTTGATTTTGAGCACTTCCTCGATTGTTCATGTTATTATTAATGGTTGATTCTTTTCCTCAAATGATTTTTTTTCATAAGTGAACATCAGTGTAATCCAGAGTGTAGTAATGAAATATACAAAATCTGGCCTGACCTGTGGTGGCGCAGTGGGATAAAGCGTCGACCTGGAACACTGAGGTCGCCGGTTCGAAACCTTGGGCTTGCCTGGTCAAGGCACATATGGGAGTTGATGCTTCCTGCTCCTCCCCCTTCTCTCTCTCTCTGTCTCTCTCTCTCTCACTCCTCTCTCTCTAAAAAAAATCAATAAATAAAATATTAAAAAAAAAAAAAGAAATATACAAAATCTTTCTCTGTATCAGTTCTCTGATTGACAAACTAAGTTTCTCTCTCACTACAAACGCCATTATTCCTGAGGATAACAGGTTCCAAAGCGACTCGAATGCTGTCCTCCTTGAGCCAGCAGGTGCAGCTGACTCAGCCTTACCTTTGTGGTCCACGCACGCATGTGCTTGGTTCTCCTTGCTTCCAAGCCCTCTGCTTCAGTGCCTTTCCTTTCACTTTCCCTAAAGTCAAACAACCTTTCTGACAGTCTCAGCTCCACAGTACCCCTCACTTTATTTTGAATTTCCTGACCCCTTTAGCTATTTGTATTATTCTTTACTTCATGTGTCACTGGCCCACCTCTCATTCTCCAGAAGGCAGAAACAAGGAGTTTTCTCCTTGGTATCACATCCAGAGCCAACTGCTGTGCTCAGTGTACAGTAGATGCTTCCCACATGCTTGACGTGTAAAGGGACATCAAAGCAATTTGGGAGAACCTCTCAATAGAGCTGTCTTGTCCCCTCATGAACTCTTTCTCTTTGTTAACCCTCCAAATCAACTGTTTGTTGAAAACAAACTGAAAAATAAATTATTATTGTTAAATCCTCCACTCTCCTTTCAGACCAGCATTTGCCATAGGAACTTTCTGGAATTATATTGCCCAAGTGCCGGCATATGGGATGAAAGAAAAATTCAGGAAATTGGCTCATCCTCAGGCTGATGATTCAGGATTAGTTTTATTGATTAACAATCATAATTGATTATGCAGTTCTGGTGTAATATAAAAAGATATTTTTAGCTTAGACACATAACTTGAAATAAATTTTCTATTTATAAAATTGTGAAAACAGAGAGTTGGGAAATAGTGCCCGCTTGGTGCTACATGTTAGATTTTTCTAGCTAAGTTATTTCTGAAATATCTAAATAGGTAGAACTCTAGTTACTTTTCTGGAAGCCTGATATTATTGTATCTTAGACTTGGTAGCAAAGCAGAAGCAGACTGTTGAATTAAATGGAGCTGAAACTAAAGGCTTCCTGCACGACACCTGTTAATCACTGAAATAAAAGGCCAATTCAAAGAAGTAACACAACACTGTTAGTCATCAAAAACTGCTTGAGTTACCACAAATTCACTTATGACTCTCTTGGGAGCCTCAGTGCTGTGAAAGCCATAGAATTAGAGACTCCCCCCCAATTCTGCTCAGGAGAGAATGCAAACATTTCACTCAAATGGCACTTGTTTGTCAAATGAGCAAGGGCAGGGAAATTGATGAGGGCACTAATTATTTTTGAAAGAGCCAGAGAGGAGTGGAGAACATTCAAAGACTTCATAATGAAGCAAGAAGCCAGGGAATGGTTTCCCCCAAACTTTAAAAACCTTCATATCCACAGACAGCAGGGCTGGTGAGCAGGACAGGACTTTCTCAATTAGAAACAGGTCTCTTCCGCTATTGCAACCCTGATATTTCCCTTGTAGATTATGACAGTTTGAGTACAATTTTTTTTTAATTGTGAATTTTTTCTTTCCAACACTGAATACCTTTTGTTTTCCTGGGTTTTATGAAAAAAAAGTAATTTTTTTTCTTCTAAATACCAGAAAGGAATACCGTGATAGTTCAAGTAGTGAAGCTTTTCAGAGAAAGGTTCAGCTACTCCCTATTTAAGCTAACTATGCAAATGAGCAATCCTGGCTCTAAGAGTAATTATACTGGATTTAAACAAGGCCTAGTGAAATTGAGTTATAAGCAGCAGATAGTGCCTGAATCAAAGTTACCAGTTAAAAAGTTAAGGAAGTGAGTAAAGGGGCAGTAAATGTTGATGGAAGGAGACTTGATTTGGGATGGTGAACACACAATACAATATACAGATAATGTATTGTGGGATTGTAAACCTGAAACTTCTATAATTTTATTAAGCAATGGCACCCTAATAAACTCAATAAAAAAAACAACAACACAGACTAAAATCTCAAAATTCTTGGGAAATCAAGGAACATGACTAGTGTTTAGGGTGGAAAATACTTAAATGTGTGCTGGAGTAGGATGAGCTATTTGATATCCATAAAATCATACCAGTGAGTTAGCAAAATTTTTTAATTAAAATTTACTGTTTACAGAGCATTGTTATAGGTTCTATGACAACTTATATTTCTCCTCAAATTCCTTAGGGTAATTCAACAGTGTCATAAGAATATATTTAGTTTAAGACATAGAAAGAGATGTCATGTGAAAGTATGAAGAACATTGGAAATCCAATTCTCCATATTGAGGTTGTGAAGAAAATTTATGGTAATTAAACATGCACAGTTGCTTGCTTTGACTAGTTGTAGAAACATTCCTACTCATTGAACTATGCTTTTCTGCTTTTGAATGACCCTAAAGTCTTTTGTTATTGATATGATAGGGAACATAAGAAATCCTAAAAAATCCTCTTTTTCTATTATTTACCTACTGCAGGGGTCATGAATCTTTTTGGCTGAGAGAGCCATGGATGCCACATATTTTAAAATGTAATTCTGCGAGAGCCGTAAAACAACCTGTGTACTTTACACATTATCCAATAAAAATTTGGTGTTGTCCCGGAGGACAGCTGTGATTGGCTCCAGCCACTCGCAACCAAGAACATGAGCAGTAGGAAATGAATGGATTGTAATAAATGAGAATGTTTTATATTTTTAATGTTATTTTTTTAATTAAAGATTTGTCTGTGAGCCAGATGCAGCCATCAAAAGAGCCACATCTGGCTCGCGAGCCATAGGTTCTCTACCCCTGACCTACTGTGTCACCTCTTGACTATCATGACCCTCCCACAAGGAGTGATTGATATAAGAATCTGTATAGCACAGTGGCCATAAGTTTTTATCTCCTATAAAATGTTTAAACTACTTCAAGAACTCAGGCAGAGCTGGAGGTATCCAAGTGAAAGGTAAAGTTTAGTTACTAAAATAAACTACCATGAAGAGTTAGGGTTGGATGACCTCAATCTGAACTACATAAATATCTTGGAAACATACAGGACAGAGGGGACATGTTCTTCCTAGAGGCGTGCCAAAGCTCATTCTAGGCCAATACATTTGCTCAGTGATCTCCCACAACTAGGACTGTGGCTTAATAAAATGCAGTCATATCGTGCCTCAGTTCTGAAACTGAGTTTAAATCGTGAGTGCCACCTGAACATACAGATGCAACTGAAAGCCTTGTCCACTCTCTGCCCACCAACTGTGTCAGTGCAGCTCACTCTGCCCAGGGATGCCCTGATCTATGCTCAGACATGTAGTGAAAGCCAGGAGACTATTTCCCAGGCAGGATACGCTATTCAAGGGACTTGTAAATCTTCTGAGGTTATTCAATTTCACAACCACTAGGTCTAGATTACAGGAAATTTTATCTAAACTAGGACAGAAAATCTACAGTTGAAGCAATCCAAATAGATTCCTGGATAAGGAGAGTCACTCAAATCTTTAAACAGAATTTTTGTTTGTTTGTTTGTTTGCTTGCTTGTTTGCTTGCTTATTAGAGAATTGCTAGACCAGCCACGCCTACGTCCATGGAACAACAGGGTGCATGCAATCACTACTTCAGGCATATTCTCCACATTTCTATTATTTTACATGTCTTGACTCTGTTGACATGTGTACTCGAGAGTTAATTATGTGTGATGTGCTCCTTTTTTTTGTTCTTCCAGCTAGGTCTAAAGCAGGAAATATTAGGTTGTTAAGCAACTAATTGGCTCAAAATTTTCTGCCCAGTTTTGTGGGCCTAGGGGGCTTTAGATGTAACAAAGACTCAAACTGAGAGTGAAGAGTAGATAAGAGAGACAGTCCTTAGAAGCCTTCCTATGTGAGTTATTAATGTTATGTTACCTCTCTTCTACCATTTAAATTTACCCCTCTCTTGGGCTTTCTTTCCCCTTTGAATTTTGGACAAAACTCAAGCCTTCAGGCTATTCTGCTGATTAGAGGTCCCCACTGGTATTGAAGAAGCTGTAGGTGCCCACAGCCACCTCACACATTTGCCACGTTAGCCCACTGTTATCAGAACTGTTATGTTCTCAAGTCTTCTTTATAGAAAGGCAGTTCCCTTGGTTGGAGGAAGATGTTTCTCGCCAGAATTCTGGAAAGTCAAAAAGAATTTCTAAAAGGCTTACAGATCACTTCAGAAGGACCCAGGTTCTTCACAGCTTGTATTTGATCACACACATCATCTCCTCTCAGCAGCCAGTCTCGGCTCCAAACCCACACAAACAAGAGGACTTCCATCCAAAGCAATGAGGACACACTCGATGGTTTCTCTATTAAGAAAATAGCTTAGCTCCTTTGCAGTAATGAAATCCTCAGGGAATTCTGATGAGCCACGGAGTAAGGGCATGGGTTGGTCTCCATCAACAAACCATGAGTTTACTAAGTGTAGCCCAATTGTTTTTTGCTCAACAGGCTTGTACAATTTCTTTCCCAAATGAGAGATCAGGATAGATCCATGTGTAATTTCTGAGTAATTCTTTAGCACTTTCCCCTTTTTAATCATAATAGGGTTATGCTAATCATTGTCTTTGTCTTCAGAGATCTCATTTTGAGCTCAACAATGTGAAAATATTGACTGACACTGCTGCAGTTTCTACTCTAACTTCCTTTATCAACCTTGATGAATCATGTTTGGCTTGGTGCCTTGTCGATGATAACATCTAACATTTGCAGAGTCCCAGCCAAAGCTGATAGCACGGTCCTACTCTCCATTTGATATCCAAAGCAACTTAATCTTCACTTAAGGCAAATCTCCTTTCTCCCTGTCCACCATGGATTGGGGGGGTGGATTATTGCCTGGAATTGTCCTCTTTCCTTGGGTTCTGTTGCTCTCGTTTCAAAATCATGCTTTTTCCTATTCTGAAGACAGTCTTTGCTATCACTATTTATCTATTGTACATAAAAACCTGGTAAATTGCAAGTTTAAACAAAAAAAAAATGCTTCTTTTTGCATATCAAATCACAAGTTATCTCAAGTTATATAAATACACTGCTCACAAAAATTAGGGTATATTTTATCACTTCATGTTCATTTTGAAATATCCCTAATATTTGTAAGCAATATATTTATTGTCCTTGGAACTGTAGGTTTGAGGAAATGCAAATTAAAGCAATAATTAAATATAATTTGGGCTTATCAACTTCGCAAAGTAAAAATTTAACTTGATGAAACTATAATTTGTATACTGTTTCTAAGAAAAAGCAGAAAATATGTATCAAAAGTTTTTAAATGCACATATATTTTAAGCAACTTCACCTTAAAAAATTTATCCTGCTATAATTATTAAAATTGTGGGCAAAGAGAATGATGAACAAGGAGGTTTTGCTGAGCCATTAATCAAATATCCTACAGTAAGAGCTTAAGTAAACTGGCTATAATTATGGGATAAAATGTTATGTGAGCATTAAAAGTCATGTTTTTATACATAATTTTTTTTTTTTTCTGAAGCTGGAAACAGGGAGAGACAGTCAGACAGACTTCGCATGCGCCCGACCGGGATCCACCTGGCACGCCCACCAGGGGGCGACGCTCTGCCCACCAGGGGGCGATGCTCTGCCCCTCCGGGGTGTCGCTCTGCTGAGACCAGAGCCACTCTAGCGCCTGGGGCAAAGGCCAAGGAACCATCCCCAGTGCCCGGGCCATCTTTGCTCCAATGGAGCCTTGGCTGCAGGAGGGGAAGAGAGAGACAGAGAGGAAGGAGAGGGGGAGGGGTGGAGAAGCAAATGGGTGCTTCTCCTATGTGCCCTGGCCGGGAATCGAACCCGGGTCCCCCGCACGCCAGGCCAACGCTCTACCGCTGAGCCAACCGGCCAAGGCCTATACATAAAATTTTTAAGTAAAAATTGGGCAGACAATAAAACTTGGCATATGGAATAAAGATCTATTTACCTATCTATCTAATCATACATATTTTTATACTTAAATAAAAATTCTGTATTTCTGAAGGGGAAGTTATTTTGTTTTTCAAATGTTAAGCTTTTGCATACTTTTTTGCCATATAGCAAGAGTTATAACATAATTACTCAATTTTATTTATTTTTTTAAAGATTTTTTTTTATTCATTTTAGATAGGAGAGAGAGAGAGAAGGGAGGAAGGAGCAGAAAGTATCAACTCTCATATGTACCTTGACCGGGCAAGCCCCAGGTTTCAAACAGGTGACCTCAGTGTTCCAGGTCAACACTTTTTTCACTGTGCCACCATAGGCCAGGCAAATATTTTATTTTAAAATAGACAAAATAATTATATATAAGCATTTGCAAACATAGATTATAAGTGCAAAGAGTGAATCATTTGTAGGTTGTAACTCTTAAAAAGTCTATCAACTCAGACTTCAGAAGCAAGGCTAAATAATGTATGTCACAAAATGCAGTATCATATGCTTTAGAAAAATACATTTAGTGATGTTGCCCTAAAAGTAGAAATCTAAATTAAATGACTCAAAAATAAACTATTCTCTAATATTGTGCCATTGGGTATAAAGTCATTTTTCCTTTCAAAATACTAGACTATAAAAGTTTCAGGGTGACTATATGGTAGTTATCTTTCTACAACTAAGTAACAAAATTATCAGCCAAGTCTTGGTGTTAAGACATACTAAAGACACACAGATAGAAGTTACTCTAGGTTAATGCTATTGCTCTGTTTAAAGAATATGCAAGAAAGCAAATTGCCAGCCACCTTCCAATCAAATAAGAATGTTAACATATAGACAATGGACCTTCAATAAATACCTATTAATTTCAATTGTTATTTAGTGAGCCTCTACTACATTATTAACTCTTTGTTAATCTTTGTATAGATAAAGAGGTATGAGAATTGTATTATTCTAAACTCAAGAACTAAAATCTTAACAAAGAGTAAAGAGCAGCACAAATGTAAACATTAGTAATGACACCAACGTGCTTGAGGAGATGGGAAAGTCATGGAAATCAGAGGCATGAAAAAGTCAGAGAAATGGTCAAAATGGTGATCAAGAAAAAGTTATTGGAAAAGCTAAGTATTGCTGGTTAGACTTGAGGATACAGGAGGGTGCAAACTCAAACACCCACAAGGCCAGGCCAGCAGGACCAATATGTAAAACAGGCCACTATAAAGATGTCATAGACAGAGACGAAGTCAGTAGGAAAATGGATAGAGACATTCATTGCTCTGCCCCAGCAGATTGTTGTCAAAAGGTCAGTGAAGACCTGGTGTTGTCAGATTGGAAGATTTTCAGTTCTAGTTGTGTGCCTGTAGACATAGGGGAGTCATGGCCAAGAGAGTACAGCCACGTGGTTCTGTTTCCCAGTCCTAGCTCCTGTATGGGTAAGAGTCCTGATCAAAAGGGAATAACCCCTAGGACCATGATGGTGAACCTTTTTATAAAAACTGCCTAATTTTGCAGTGCTGGTCAACCTGGTCCCTTCCTCCCATTAGTGGACGGTCCAGCTTTCATGGTGGGCCAATCGAGGTGCTGTTTGGTTGCTCTGCTATGCCCACCATGAAAGCTGGAATGCCCACTAGTAGGCAGGAGGGACCAGGTTGACCAGCACTGCAAAAGTGGGCAGTTTTTATAAAAAGGTTTGCACAGCCATAGGAGATATAGACACATGATTTATTATAGAGATATGACCTTATGCAGTTGTCAGAGCTGGTTATATAGACTGTTTGAGGCTGTTGCATATGAATTCTATGTCTGATGTATAAATCTGAAGTTCAGAAGGTAAGCTGTTAAGAAAGGAGAATAGACATGGAGGGAGAGCAAGGAAAAACTGATTGAACCAGAACTCACAAGGGAGAACTAGAATCTGCAATGGTCTTTCATGGTTCCCAAGCTGCCAACTTCAATGTGGGCTGAGTTGCTGCCCCCAAACAGTGGAGCCAATATACAAGCGGTAATGTGTGTGGGCTGCCCAGTTCCTCGGGCCCTCTTCTTACCTCCAAACACAAAGAATAAGACGGCTCCTGCAATTGCAGTACCCTCTCCTCCTCTCACCCATCCTCATGCAGCTTCTCTACTCTCAGGACTCAAGCGTGTTGGCTTCTTGACAAAGGGTGCCACTGTCTCCTGGGAGACAGTCCCACCATCAAAGTTGGAGGTTTGGAAGAGTGGAAAGAACTGGGATGAAATGTTGAGCAATTTCAGTTCTGGATTTTACTCCTTGCTGGATTGCATGACTGTAGGCGAGTCACTTATCTTTTCTGGTGCTCCATTTTCTCATGAATGAAATGAAAGAATTTGAGTCACTTCTCACCTGGCAAGCCTTAGCAAGCAATGTCTGTGAAAAGGAAAGTCATATGCAAAAGCTGTGCTGGAAGAGGCAGCTCCCAGCTTTGTTATGTGGTGTGGATAGATACTGAACGGAAGAACTGACACTAGTACGCAGAATGTAGAAGCAGCAATGGGAAACAAGTAGAGACAGAAAGACAGGTGCAGTGGGAAGAGTAGGATGGAGAATTGGGAGACCAGGACTCTTGTCCTGGCTTCATCACTAGTTTCTTGAACTAAACGCAATCATTTAGCCTGTGAAGGTCTCAATTTTTTCCTTTTTTCTCTTTTTGACATGAAGGCACGAGGCAGTGGTCCTTATTCTCTTTCTGACATGAAGGCATGAGGCAGTGGTTGTGGTGCTCATTGTTCATTAACTCACAGTGGAACCCCTTCCAGAGCTTTGAAGAAATATTAATGTGCACGTTCTATCCCCAGAGATCCTGATTTAATTGGTCTGTGTGGCCTGGCCATGGAGATTTTTTAAAGCTCTCAGATTCTCCTGTGCAGCTAAGCTTGAAAAGTCATTATTAGAATTTGCTTAGGAAAATGGCAGTGTGATTTAAGGGCTGTGGGAAGGCTTCCCCCACCATACACATAAATGTCCATCATGACTTGTCAGACTATGATAGTTTCTCCTTAGAGATTCATCCCATGGGGTATTGAAGCCTCTTCATTACCTATCAAAATTCTTGTATTCCTGGTACATGTGACACCTTGAACTTACAATACGTATATCTTACCTAAAATCATGAAAATCAATTTGGAAGGAATCTCAGAGGTCACAAGTTCAAACTAACAAGTATTTTTATTGTGATTTTTATAGATAAGGAAACTGAAACTTGGGGATGTCTTTCTTCAGTGTTAGGCCTTTCTATTGCATTTATTTTGGTGTAGTGGTGGGGTTTGGATTTTAGTTAATGTCATCTTTTTTTTACATAATATTGTAAAAACTTAGAGGTTTTGGACCATGCTTGTGTGGCATGCATTTTTTAAAGCTACATGTGTTTTTGGTGTTTTTATTTTTTATTTTTTTGACAGAGACAGAGAGAGTCAGAGAGAAGGACAGATAGGGACAGACAGACAAGAAAGGAGAGAGATGAGAAGCATCAATTCTTTGTTGAGGCATCTTAGTTGTTCACTGATTGCTTTCTCATATGTGCCTTGACTGGGGGCTACAGCAGAGTGAGTGACCCCTTGCTCAAGCCAGGGACCTTGAGCTCAAGCTAGTGACCATGGAGTCACATCTATAATCCCACACTCAAGCCAGCAACCCCATACTCAAGCTGGCGAGCCCATGCTCAAACCAGCAACCTCGGGGTTTCGGACCTGGGTCCTCTATGTCCAAGTCCCATGCTCTATTTACTGCACCACTGCCTGGTCAGGCAAGCTACATGTGTTTTTATTGATTTTACAAGGGTGGGGTGAGGAACGAGAAGTGGTTGCTTCACTCTAGCTGTTCATCGGTTGCTCTCATATGTGCCTTGACCAGGTAAGCCCAGGGTTTCGAACCAGCACCTCAGCATTCTAGGTCGGCACTCTAAAGCTACATGTGATTTTATCTCAATCTTTTTTTAAAGTTTAAAGTCCTTTTTGGATGGGGATCCCCATGAATGATGGTTTAGCCTTTAATATACCTCATTTATCTACATAAGCATTTCTGGCTCTGTTTTATCATTGCCCTGTGATTGTTTCCTATGATCTACCTTGTGCTCTTGCTACCTTTCATCTTATTCACAATATCTCTGCTGGCCAAAGAAAATAATATGTCATTGCCAAATTCAAAGCAAAAATCCCTGCCCCTTATATTAGAAGACATAAACAGCTGTCATGTAATGTACAAGTCTGTCCTCAAAGCCATGTTGGGCATTTTGCCGGTCTAAGAATTGTTTGGGGTTCCACTGGGGTGAATGGGTCCAACTCTATAAATTTGTAACATATTAAATTAATCAATCCCTAAAAGAAATGTTCTTGTCTGGCTTGTCTGTTTAAGTTTTGGCTACTCTCATTGGAACGAACCCTTTCTCTCCCCTCTAATCAGCATAACCCTGTCTGATTTGACCTATCTAAATCAAACTGAAAATATCCTATACCAGATGCTGGTGAAATGATGTTTGCACAGGTATGACCTCATCAGGGATTCCATAGGAAGGAATTCTGAGGGTCTCACACAAGCAAGAGATTATAACTGATACATTTATTACTCTTGTGATTTAAATTATTATTGGAATCACACAAATCTTGTCAAAATTCTATTGCTGGTTTACTTCTCATTTGAGGGGTGGGGGACAATTGTGTTCCTACAATGTAAAAAGATATTTTACAATTTTACAATTTTATATTTCCTGTAAGATAACTGTAAGCAATTAAATAATTTTTTAAAGCTCATAAGCCTGAGTTTTTTTTTTTTCATTTACTATATAACCTAAAGCATAGGGTGAGTGCAGCATTAGGGTATATTATATATTATTTACATTAACATTATTTACATGAGGAATATTGTTATAACATCCTGAGCTGAGGAACTACTTGGTATGTTACTTGTTCTGGTCTGAGAAAGAAGCAGTCTCTTAAGATTTTCTATAAACATGACCAAGACTTCTTCACTGACAAGCCCCACACAGTAATTTTTTAAAGAATTGAATGAGAAATAAAAGCCTTTGAAGATACCTATCCAGGAAGAACTAAAAAAGCATTACTTTCATTTGCAAAAGTTGCTAATATAATCTAAGGATTTATCTTTTTAGAGCTTAATAAATATTTTTTTGACAGAGACAGAGAGAAAGTCAGAGAGAGGGACAGATAGGATCAGACAGACAGGAAGGGAGAGAGATGAGAAGCATCAATTCTTCGTTGCAGCTCTTTAGTTGTTCATTGATTGCTTTCTCATATTACCTTGACTGGGGGACTACAGCAGAGCAGAGTGACCCTTGCTCAAGCCAATGACCTTGGGCTTCAAGTCAGCAACCTTTGGGCTCAAGCCAGCGACCATGGGGTCATGTCTATGATCCTACACTCAAGCCAGTGACCCCATGCTTGAGCTGGTGAGCCCATGCTCAAGCCAACAACCTTGGGGTTTCAAACCTGGGTCCTCTGCATCCCAGTCTGACACTATCCACTGTACCACCACCTGGTCAGGCAATATTTTCTTTTAATTGAGAGGCAGGGAGACAGAGACCTACTCCCACATGCACCCAACCAGAATCCGCCTGGCTAGCCCCACCAGGTGATACTCTGCCCAACTGGGCTGCAGTTCTGTTGCTCAGCAACCCTGCTATTTTATCAGCTGAGGCAGAGGCCACAGAGCCCAGTGCCCAGGGCCAACTTTGCTCAAACCATTTGAGCCATGGCTTCAGAAGAAGAGAGAGAGATAGAGGGGGGTGGGGGAGAGGCAGATGGTCACTTCTCCTGTGTGTTCTGACTGGGAATCGAACCTAGGACTTCCACATGCTGGGCAATGCTCTACCACTGAGCCAACCAGCCAGAGCTTAGAGCTTAATATTTAAGAAATTTAATTTATATTAATATTTAAGAATTTAGAAATTTGAGGAAAGGGGAACTTTGGGAACCATAAATTAATGACTTAACAATAAAGTTCAGTTCTCTCTTCTTAGCTTTGAGTCAAATAATGTGCAAAAGATGTTTGAAATAATTTGGTGAACCATACAGATATAGTTTTAAATTACTATATCAACACAGAATGGTTCAATAAGCATTCCTGAATTCTAGTCTTTACCACATACTTGTTGTGTGAAAATTGGCAGTTAACTGTTTAAAAAGCTCTAGTAGTTGCTTTTTAACATTTGTTTTGCAAGAAATAATGATACCCTGGCTGGTTGGATCAGTGGTTAGAGTTTCAGTTCAGTGTGCAGATGTCCTAGGTTATCCCAGGTCAGGGCACACATGATAAGCGACCATCTGCTTTTTCTTCCCCTCCATCTTTCCCTTCCCTCTCTCTTCCCCTCTTGCAGCCAGTGGCTCCATTGGTTTGAGCATTGCCCCGATTGCCGAGGATAACTTGGTCAATTTGAGCATTGGCCCCAGACGGGCTTTCCAGATGGATCCCGGTTGGACGCATGCAGGAGTCCATTTCTCTATCTCCCCTCCTCTCACTTAAAAAAAAAAAAAAGAACTAATGATAATTTGTATAAAACACATTGAAAATGCCTGACAAAACAATAGCTACCTAAGAGAACTTTAAGACAAAGTGTGTTCATTAAGGGTTCTATCAGGCTCTGTCTTCCTAAGGACAATATTCCCCAAAACTTAGCAAATCTAAATCTTACCATTTTCTTCTCATTTCACCCCCAGTTTTATTAAGGAATAATGGCTATATATCACCGTATAGGTCTAAGCACTCATTCTTAAGTCTCTTCATGCTTTGCTGTCTGATTACATTTACTTTTTAATTGTAAAAAAGGTTTATATTTTCTGTTTTTTTAAATATTCTCATGGAATTATATTTAACATTAGCAAAACTTTAATAAGTAGTTGATCTTTATAGAGAAAGATGTATTATATGTTGTACATTTGTGAAAATTTTAATATATTTTATTTACTAATTTATTTAAATATAACATCTTTATAATATATAATTCACATACACATAAGTCACCCATTTACAGTGTACAATCCCATAGTTGCAGAACTATGAAACAATTACCACAATAAATTTTATAACATTTTTATTATCCTAAAAGGAAACTCAATATATATTAACAGTCACTCCCCATTTTGACCTAACTTTACCACTCTAAGCAACCATTTATCTACTTTCTGTCTCAATTAGATTTGCCTATTCTGGATATTTCATATAAATGGAATTATACATCATATTAGACATATGTACATACACATGCATGCACACACACACTCATAGATAGACATATATCATTCTGTTTATTGTCCATAGGAATTTGATCTGTTTTGACTTTGAGGCTATTATGGATATTTGTGTAGCAATTTTTTGAGGAATTATGTTTCACGTCTCTTAGGTGGATTCCTAGGAGTGGAATTGCTGAGTAACTCTATGCTTAACCTTTGGAGGATTTATCAGTCTTTCCCATAATTTTACATTCCCATCAGAAATTGATGAGTATTCTAATTTCTGTACCTCCATGTCATCATTTATTACTATTTGACTTTTTTATTAAATCCATCCTGGTGGGTATGAAATGGTATCTCATTGTGGTTTTGACTAAATCCTGAATTTTGCTGATGGCTAATGATGTTGAACATTTTTTTAAATGAGTTTATTGGCTATTTAGGTATTTTCTTTGGAGAAATGTCTGTTCAGTTCCTTTGCCTACTTTTGACTAGGTTGTCTTATATTATTTAGTTGTAAGAATTCTTTATACATTCTAAATATAAGTTACCTATTAATGCAATATTTTCTTGCATTATATGGGTTGTCTTTTCATATACTTAAAGGTACTTTTAAAAAACAAAGGTTTTAATTTGAATGAAGTCCAACTTATCTATTTTTTGTTGTTGCCTATACTTTCAGTGTCATATTCAAGAAGGTTTTGCCTAACCCAAATAACAAAAAATTACTAATATTTAATTCATTAATGTTATTTTTACTATCTTTATGTTACTGGTGAGTGTTTTACCTTATATATCTAAACTTGTCAGGATTGAATTCAGGTTTATACTAACTTTATTTAAGTTGTACCTAGAATTACTACTCCTTTATAACCATTTTCTCTATTTCCCCTTTTCTGCTATTATTATCATATTCCTTATAATTACATGTGTTGCATTCTTATAGTTATTACCATATGTTATTTTATGTGTTCTAATAAAACTGAGAGAAGAAAGAAGAGCCAGTCTATTTATATGGTTTGCTATGCTAATTTTCTTACTATTTCTCTTTTTAAATATTTTTTATTTTTCAATTCCAGTTGACATACAATATATTAGTTTCAGTTTTATATATATATATGCATGCTGTATTTTACATCCCATGACTATTTTGTAACTACTGATTTGCACTTTGTCCTTCCCCTTTTTTCAACCATCATTCCAAACCCCCCTCCCATCTGGCAATCATCAAAATGTTCAGTCTATGGGTCTGCTTATGTTTTATTTATTTATTTTGCTTTTTAAATTCCACATATAAGTGAAATTATATGGCATTTGTCTTTATATGATTTATTTTACTCAGCACAATACCTTCTAAGTTCATCCATATAATTACAGATGGCAAGATTTCGTTACTTGTATGGCTGAGCCATACTCCATTATATATATGTATCACTTCTTTATCCACTCATCCACTGATAGATCTTTAAGTTGTTTTCATGTCTGGCTATTATAAATAATACTGCTGAAAATTAGTCTTTTAGGTTTTTTTAGATAAATACCCAGAAGTAGAAAAACTGGGTCCTTCTTTGTCTTTTGTTATATAGGCTTTGCTTAAAAATTTTTTTTTCTTGGCCTGACCTGTGGTAGCGCAGTGGATAAAGCGTCAACCTGGAAACGCTGAGGTTGCCGGTTCAAAACCCTGGGCTTGCCTGGTCAAGGCACATATGGGAGTTGATACTTCCTGCTCCTCCCCCCGTTTTCTCTCTCTCTCTCTCTCTCTCTCTCTCTCTCTCTCTCCTCTCTATAATGAATAAATAAAATCTTTAAAAAAAAAATTTTTTTTCTGGTATAAATATTGCTACCCCAGATGGTTTTCCTCCATTTCAAGTTGCATAAAATATCTTTTTTCATCCCTTTACTTTCAGTTTGTGTATGTCTTTTGATTCGAAGCAGGTCTCTTAGAAACAGTAAATATGAAGTTCTTGTTTTCTTATCTGTTCAGTCACCCTATGTCTTTGGATTATAGTATTTAATCCATTTGCATTTAAAGTACAGTGGTACCTTGACACACGAGCACTTTAAATGACGAACAGTTTGAGAAACGAGCAATCACTGGTGGGGTTTTTTGCTTTAAATCAAGAATGGATATCTGAATCATGAGCTTCTGCCACCTCCACTAGATGGCCTGTCGAACATTCTGAAAGGGAGAAAGAAACAAATTTCCATGCAAAGGTTTTTGTTGAAATGGCCTCTAAGTGAAAGCGAGGAAAGTGTGGCAAAAGAGCCAAAAGTCAGTGAAGAAAATGATGATTTTGGGGCAAATAAGTTTGTAAAATTTGTATTTTCTGAGTTTGCTCATTTTTATTGTTAAAAATGGTGCTGGGCAGCTGTTTGTGAAGTTGCTAATTACCTTCCTGCTTGGGAGGGGCCATTGTTTGCTAATGTAGCTTGAGGTGGAGTTTTTGCACCAAAAAGTTTTGAAAAGAGCAGAGAAGAAGGGAAAGGAGAAAGAAGCAATACCATGATGATTAAACAAAGTAAAAAAAGCCCTGGCGGGTTGGCTCAGTGGTAGAGCATCGGCCTGGCGTGCAGAGGTCCCGGGTTTGATTCCCGGCCAGGGCACACAGGAGAAGCACCCATCTGCTTCTCCACCCCTCCCCCTCTCCTTCCTCTCTGTCTCTCTCTTCCCCTCCCGCAGCAGAGGCTCCATTGGAGCAAAGATGGCCCGGGCGCTGGGGATGGCTCCTTGGCCTCTGCCCAGGCGCTAGAGTGGCTCTGGTCGCAGCAGAGCGACACCCCGGAGGGGCAGAGCATCGCCCCCTGGTGGGCAGAGCGTCGCCCCCTGGTGGGTGTGCCGGGTGGATCCTGGTCGGGCGCATGTGAGAGTCTGTCTGACTGTCTCTTCAGAAAAAATACAAAAAAAAAAAAGTTAAAAAAATAGCAATTAAGCCTAGCAATACAGTTACATATTATACATAGTGTGTAATTAAATTTTGCAATTAAATGTAGTGTTAAGTGTGTAGAGAGTAAGTTATGTTAAGCGATAGTGCACGAAGTGAAAACCTCCTCTGCTAGAATCCTCCCCTGCTCCAGCATCTTAGACTGAACTTGAAAGTAAATACACTTCATAAACCAGTTTATTTCTTTACATTCTCTCTTATTATTTGTAAAATACATTTTCTTATTTAAAATCATATACAACAAAAAATTTGTGTGGTTTTGGGGGCCAGAACAGATTAATTGCATTTCCACTCATTTAAATGGGAAAATTCGATTTGACACACAAGCAAATTGAGTCACGAGCTTGGCCATGAAACAAATAAAATTCGTGTGTCAAGGTACCCTTGATAGATATGTAGTTATTGGCATTTTATTATTCAGACTTTTTATCTTTTTCTTCATCTTCATAAAGAAGTCCCTATAACATTTCTTATAATATTCACTTGGTGCTGATGAACTCCTTTAGCTTTTCCTTTTCTGGGAAGCTCTTTATCTGTCCTTTGACTCTAAATAGTAAATAAATAAATAAATAAATAAATAGCTTTGTTGAGTCATCTCGGTTGTAAGTCTTTGCTTTTCATGCCAGTCCCTTCGGGCCTGCAAAGTATCCTTGTAGGTAACTAACTGCTTTTCTCTTGCTGCTTTTAAGATTCCCCTTTGTCTTTAAACTCTGGCATTTTAATTATGCTGTATTTTGGTGTGGGTCTCTTTGAGTTCATTTTGCTTGGGACGCTCTGCAGTTCCTAGACTTGAGTGTCTATTTCCTTCATCAAGTTAGGGAAGTTTCTGTCATTATTTTTTCAAATAAGTTTTCAGTTCCTTACTTTCTCTCTTCTCCTTCCCCCACTCAATGGTGTGGATGTTGGTAAGCTTGAAATTGTCCCAGAGGCTCCTTACACTATCCTCATGTTTTTGTATTCTTTTTTCTTTTTGCTGTTCTGATTGGATGTTTTCTGCTTCCTTATCTTCTAAATCGCGGATTTGATTCTCTGCTTCATCTACTCTACACTTAGTTCCTGTAATGGATTTTTCACTTCAGTTACTGTACACTTCATTTCTGACTGATTCTTTTTTTTTTTATATTTTATATCTCCATTTTCCTGCTTCTTACCTCTTTGTTAAAAGTCTTACTGACATCACTGAGCATTGTTATAGCCAGTGTTTTAAACTCTGCATCTGGTCAATTGCTTGTCTGCATTTTGTTAGTTCTTTTTCTGGAGTTTGTTCTTCTCTTTCATTTGGGACATGCTTCTTTGTCTCCTAATTTTGGCAGCTTTCTTATACTTGTTTTTGTTTATTAGGTAGAGCTTCTGTGTCTCCTGGGCTTGGTAGTATGGCCTTATGGACACCCAGTGGCACAGTCTCCCTGTTCACCTGAGCTGGGTTCTCCAAGTGTGTCCTTTGTGTGAACTGGGTGTGCCCTTCTGTTCTAAAGGACCCTGAATCACTATTGGCATGTTAGTGGGAGGGATGGAATCTCAAGCTGATTGGTTGTGAAGACTGGCATGACTACAGTGGAGAAGGTGCCGTGCTGTGGCTGACACTACAGTGCAGGATTTGCTTTAGCAGCACTGTGGTACCGGGCAAGACTGTTCTTTGAGTGTGCTCTATGTAGAGGTGGATGGGTGGTGCTCTGATATGATCAGAAGCTGGTCACTGAGTGTGTTAGTTCTGGGGCCTCCTGGGAGGTGGTACAGGTCAAGGTCAGCTTCTGCCTGTACCCTACCTGGGGCAAGCTGGTGTGAGCTACAAAATGATCTATAGATCACTTTGTGCTGGGGCTACAAATGCCTGGAAGAGGCTAAGCTGCAAACTGAGATCAGCTGCTGCCAGTGCTGGGCTTGGGACTACTTAGCAAGTGGTATAGAGCACGCTGAAGCCAGCCCCTGCTTGTTTGGGGAGGGGGACAGTGAACCTTTAAAATAT
Source organism: Saccopteryx bilineata (assembly GCF_036850765.1). Taxonomy (NCBI): domain Eukaryota; kingdom Metazoa; phylum Chordata; class Mammalia; order Chiroptera; family Emballonuridae; genus Saccopteryx; species Saccopteryx bilineata. The sequence continues at coordinate 28,413,951 of NC_089492.1, forward strand.
TTTAGGAAAGTCTGCAGCATGAGCCAGGATAGGATGTCTGTATGGAAAAGCCACTAGGAGCATCATGGGTAGGCCCAAATTTTGGTTTGTGGCAGGGTCTTGGGAGTCATCAGGCAGGGCAAACAGTGTTAGTGAGGTTGATGGAGACACAGATATATGTAGTAGTGCCCACCTACACTTACAAGGGGACGGCTCAGCAGAGGAACAATGGCCTCTGCCAGCGCTTCTGTCTGAGAGAAAGCTGCCACTCCAGTCCTCGCCTTAAAACCAGACAAATCAGTTCCTCTCCATGTGTCCCTGCTGCCTTTTGAGTCGCTGCCGCAATGCTGGAGCTCAGAAGGAGTGAGTCTGAGTAAGCCCATGCATAGGCCTTTTAAGAGCAATGCCTGGTTTTCCAAAAGCCCTCCATTTCACTCAGCCACAATGCCTGCTATTTTGCAGAGCCAGGAGTTATGGGAACTTCTCTTCCTGGTACTGGGACCATGGACTGGGGAGCCTGGTGTGAGGCTGGGACACTTCACTCCTCAGGGGAGACCTCCACAGCCGAGATATCCCTTCCAATTTTTAACAGCCACACAGGAGTGTGGGACCAGCTCATTCTGTGTTCCTGCCCCTCCTACCCGTCTCGTTTGGCTTCTTTATATCCTGCTGTGTAAGACTTCTGTTCAGCTAGACTTCAGGTACTTCTCAGTGATGGGTCTTCTGTAGTGTAGCTGTCATTTGATGTGGTTCTTATTTACTATTTCTTGATCTCTTCATTTCCTTCTGTGGATTTCAGTTACCATCTGGTGTAATCTTCTTACTCAAATACAGGTTTGTTTCTTTCCACCTTTCTTGTGTTGTTATTGTCAAATATATTACATTTATACATATTGTAATTTTTATTTATTTATTCATTTTAGAGAAGAAAGACAGAGAGAGAAGGTAAGAGGAGCAGGAAGTATCAACTCTCATATGTGCCTTGACCAGGCAGGCCCAGGGTTTTGAACTGGCGACCTCAGCATTCCAGGTCGTCGCTTGATCCACTGCGCCACCACAGGTTAGGCCATTTATACATATTGTAGACCAATAAACATGATCATATATATTTTGTTTTATATGTTTGCTTTTTAGCTCAGTTAAAAGAAGAAATGATGTTTTGGATTTCTTTGGATACTCAGAAGTGGAATTGCTGGGTCATATAGCAGTTCTATTTTTAATTTTTTAAGGACCATTCATAGTGTTTTCCATAGTGACTGTACTACTTAGAGTCCCACAAACAGTGCATGAGAGTTCCATTTTCTCTGCCACCTCTTCAACACCTGTTGTTTTTTGATTTACTGATGATAACCATTCTGACAGGTGTGAGGTGATATTTCCTTGTGATTTTAATTTACATTTCCCTGATGATTACTGATATTGAGCATCTTTTCAAAAAAATTATTTTTATTTAGACAAATTTAACAGGGTAACATTCATATGACTATTGGCCATCTGTATATCCTCTTTGGAGAAATGTCTGTTCAGGTCCTCTACTCATTTTTTAAATTGGCTTGTTTTTTGGTGGTAAGATATATAAGTTCCTTATAGATATTGGATATTAACCCTTTATAGAATAAGTCATTGGTGATTGTCTTCTCCATTTCAGTAGGTTGTCTTTTTGTTTTGTTAATGGCTTCCTTTGCTGTGAGAAAACTCTTTCCTCTAATGTGATCCCACTTGTTTATTTTTTTTTTGTTTCCCTTGCTCAAGGAGACATATCCAAAAAATATTAAACCCTTTTCCATGATTTTACTTTCAAACATTTCTGTTATTCATGGCCATTAGTGTTTTGAAAATATTAAATGGACAATTCCAGAAATAAACAATTAATAAGTTTTAAATTGCACACCATTCTGATGAGTGCAATGAAATCTCATGCCAGCCTACTCTGTACTTCCTGAGATACGAATCATTCCTTTGTCCAGTGTACCTACACTATATACACCACCCACCTGTTAGTCACTTAGCCATCCTGGTTATCAGATCAACTACCGCAATATCAAATTGCTTGTGTTTGAGTAACCTTTATAGTAGCCTGACACTGCATCACAATGCCTATGTCACTCACCTCACGCCATCTCATCATCTCACATCACACATGCAAAAAAAAAAAAAAGGGTGAAGACAGTGCAGGGAGGTATTTTAAAAGAGACCATATTCATGTAACTTATATTGTTCTAATTGTTTTGTTTTATTATAGGTCATTATAGGTGTTTATGTATAGGGAAAACATAGTACTGTATATGTAAGGTTTGGTAATGTCTCTTTACAGGCATTTTGGAATATATCCCCCACAGATAGGGAGATAGGATCATTTTTTTATGTTTCAATTAATATGGTCAGAATAGCCCTGCTATTTTTCACAAGAAATAACATTATGTAATCATTTTCATTTATATTCTTTTATTACCGATGTTCAAAAAATGTTTCCATTCTCTCAATATACATTAGTTATTTACACATTTTATGCATGTGTCTATTGAAACCCTTGAGGCTTTTATTACTATTTTATGATCCCTTTGTCTAATATAATATGAATAAGACCTATCAATATTTGCTACGAGTACTTTTACTCAACTAGTTTTCTACTGTTTTGTTTTAGCTCAACACATTATTTTAATTTAAACTGTTTATATGCAATCAAATTTAGTAAGCAGAGCATATATTTGATTTTTTTATTTATAAATAAATTTTTATTTTAATGGGGTGACATCAATAAATCAGGGTACATATATTCAAAGAACTCATTTCCAGGTTATCTTGTCATTTAGTTCTGTTGCATACCCATCACCCAAAGAGAGATCGTCCTCCGTCACCCTCTATCCAGTTTTCTTTGTACCCCTCCCCCTCCCCCTCTCCCTCCTTTTCTCCCCCCACCCCCCGTAACCACCACACTCCTGTCCATGTCTCTTGGTCTCACTTTTATGTCCCACCAATGTATGGAATCCTGCAGTTCTTGTTTTTTTCTGATTCACTTATTTCACTCCGCATAATGTTATCAAGATTCCACCATTCTGCTGTAAGTGATCCGATGTCATCATTTCTTCTAGCTGAATAGTATACCATGGTGTATATGTGTCCCTTCTTCTTTATCCAGTCTTCTATTTTTTTTACAGTGATTAAAAGCCTTTAAGCAAACTCTTGGCCAATACAGCAAGAATCCATAAAAGAGTAGTGTCCTTTACATGTTCACCAAGTCCAAGTTGGCCCTTCACCATGCCAAATCCCTGAGAAATGCAACCCAACCACAGTTCAGTCTGTTAGGAGCTGTCACAGGGAGCAGGAGTCCAGGAAAAGTCCATATCCAGGAAAAGGAAAAAGAGGAACAGAAAGGTCACAGTTATGAAAATGACTGTCAGTCACCTTTGGTTCATGAGGCACTTCCTGGAGAGGAGCTCCCTTCACAGCAGCTGAGGAGCACTGACCCCTCCCCGCAGCGTGCCTCTCCTTAGGGGTCTGGCACAATCCACTGATGGGTGTCTCATCAGCTCACTCTTTCTAGTAAACTCCCTTTTAAGAAGCTATGCTCAAGATTCTGATTACAGTGAACAGGGGCAGTAGATAAGCACTCTGCATTTTTTTAACCCAAACACACAAAGAGCTATGGGTAGTCTATATTACAGACTCCAATTTTCCTTCATTTAGGGGGCACATCTTTCAACTCACTTGACGGGCTAGCTGAAAAAAATTAGCCACGTAGTGTAAATAAAAGCCCATTTCTCAATTCTAATTCTTTCTCCCATGTACCTGGTGGAATTAGAGCACCTCAATTTATCATGAGGAAGTTTATGGTTACTAATCTCTTGAGTATTTCTGAGTAGGAAGGCACCTGCATGTGGCCACTAAAATATAGATTTCACCATGAATTTAGGATCTTAGTTCTTAAATATTTCTTAGGGCATCCTCACCTATTTATATGCCTCCCATACATGTCTCTATTTTTTTCTTTCAAGAAGAGAGTCATACTTAATTAGTCTTTAGTGGTTATCTCTCTACAGCTGAACCTGAAGTGTTCTCATGCTGGTATGCCTCTAGATCAGCTGTGTGAACTGATAACCACTAATGACCTCCTCCCCAATTTCAAACAAATTGCACATGTACTTTCAAACAAAGGCACATGCATTTCAAGCTACCCACTTCTTCTTATTCACTTTAAATAAGACTAGTGACAAATGTGAATTTATTCTTTTCTTAAAATATCTGTCTGGTAGTGGTATTAATTGAAAATATTGATTAAAATACCTAGAAATCCAGTTCATTTGGGAAAGGAATCAACTTCTATGGAAGAATAAGTTTACTCTGGTGGTATGAAATAATATATAATCATATTAACTTAGTCCAGAAATAAGTTGAAATTATGTGTTATTCCTCATTACTCTGAAATACACATCATGGGCTATAATAACTTGCAGTTTTCCTGTCATGAAAGCAAAAGTTTCTAACTGAAAACTTTAGAATCATATAACCTATATTTTATTGGTGGGGTAGGGGCATCTTAAGTATGAAAATTCCAAACTGGCATTTGCTCCAGAATACAGAGAGGACTCACTTTTCAGATGTGACCTTATTCTGAACTTCTCTGAAACAACACAGTCAACTGAATATATTTGACCATACCAGTTAACTGAAATTTGAAGCTGTCTATCTGTATCTACATCTATATCCAAATCTAGACATAGACTAGACCTGGACATAGATATAGACAAATGATAGAGATAAAGATAGCTATAGAGATAGATAGATGATAGATAGATGGATAGATAGATAGATAGATGATAGATAGATAGATGATGATGATAGATAGATAGATAGCTATAGAGATAGATAGATGATAGATAGATAGATAGATAGATAGATAGATAGATAGATAGATAGATAGATATAGACATAGCTAGATAAGGTATAGCTCAGGTAGTATTATGGAAATGGTATTCATAGCTTCAGGTATTCAAAACCACTACACATGAAAACATGAATGATTGCTGTTACCAATGAAAAATGTTCTATTATTATCAGTTCCTGTGTGAGTCTTCCCTTATAAGCAAAATTATTGAAAGATTAAAATATGAAAACTAATGTTAAGTTCCCCAGAGTAGACTGTTATTCTGTATCTGCTTTGAGTAGGGAGGAGGAAATCAATGACCAGTTTTGTTTCAGGTAATTGCTATGGCTACAGTGACCAAAAGAAATAAATTCTTCAAAAGAAAACTCACAATAACCACAGTGTTTTTTCCTTCAATGAATTTCATAGAACAGGTATTTGACAAAGTTACCACCCAGTACGACCACAATACACCATGCTAACCCAATTCATTCTTCCCAGAGCCTCTCCCAGTGGCTCAGAGAAGAAGAAGAATAGAAATTCCTGAGAGCAAGAATATGAACCAACAGGTCCTAACCTGGTGGAGAAGTTTTAATAATATCATCCTTTAAAAGGTTTAATGTTTTTTATGAAAGTGGTTTCTAAAACTTTAGTGTAACAGATTCATACACTTTACAAGTGATATTTTAAAATAAATGTTCCTCAGATTTAGCTTATAAATCCAAGCTCTGACAAGACTAAGGAAAAATTAAAAACTCCAAAAGGGACCCATGTCTATCATTTGTTGTGACTATAAAACAAGACTTTCTATAAAGAATGTATGTAAGAAAGACACATTTCTTTTTTTAAAAGCTCCTTCATCCATGGGGAAGCTATTAAAAGAAGGTTCAAGTTAACAACATGGAACAAGGGACAATTATGTGGATGTCTGTGGTGGGAAGGCCGAGACCAATGTTGGTGAGGTTAGAACGATGGAGACCCAGCTACCAGACAGACCGCAAGGATGTCCTCTGGGGGCTTATTTGAGTAGAAATAAAGAGAAGGAGAGCTACACAATGTGCCAAAGACTCATCATCAACAGTCGGCAGACATGTCAGTGAGTGGGGAAAGCATGATGCCGGGGCGTTCTGAGGTTGTGAGAGGCCAGCAGAGCACGGGGATGGTGGTGGACAGGAATGAGCAGAAAGCACACAGGAGTACAGGATGGTCAGCGAGAGCCTGTGCCGGGGCGTTCTGAGGTTGTGAGAGGCCAGCAGACACGGGGATGGTGGTGGATAGAAATGAGCAGAAAGCACACAGGAGTACAGGACGGTCAGCTAGAGCCTGTGCCGGGGGGGGGGGGGGGGGGGGGAGGTGTATGTTCAGGAATACTTTGATACTCAAAGCACCTGGTTCTAGAGAAATCAGGATAACAGCAGGCTCCGGAAGCAAGGAGTAACGCACAGTGACCCTGCTTCTGAAGTCAAAGGGCCCTAAAAGGACCGATTCTCAACAATGATATGTGGGCACTTCTTCCTGGGCAACCCGTATCAGAACCTGCTTGGAGTAAGGGTGAGCCATTTTCAAATTACAGTTATGCTATTTCCCTCCAGCCTCCTCTCTGTGACAATAAGCCACTGTCACTGATAGGAAAGCTTTTAGTTCACAAGTGGGTTGTGACAAATAAAATAAGAGGAAATACTGAGAACCACTGAAATTGGTCAGTACAGTTCCTGAGCTCAGTATCAGAGGTAGAGTTACGTTTAGGTAGATCCTGACGCTGAGCTGTGAACATGAAGCAGCTGTATACACCAGGGAAGCTCATGAACCTTGGAGTCAGGTTGGCTGGGGTTTGATTCCAACCTGCCACATGCCATGAGCATGTTTTTAAACATGCTGGCTCATTTCTGACTACTACTTTAGAACCTCAGGATCAGGTGTTCAGGGAAAAGTGTACATCTGGTGGTCCCACATGGGATTCCCAAAACACGCTTTCTACGTCGTAGCTCTTCAATGGTTGATAACAACCTTTCCACTATCCCTCTGTAATCTGTCCCTTCCCAGTCATCTGGAAATATCCCCCCCATCTAATTCTCTGGGGGTAGAGCTCAGGCAGAGGATGATGTGGTCGAAGCAAAAGGAATTGGAGAATAAATTGGTAATGAGATAGGAGAGTGATGATCATGAATAGGGGCTCTCAGCAAGTCAGGGGCGGGGGTGCTGCAGGGCCTGGGGCCCTTCTGGTGGAGACCACAAGAGAGGAGTGCTCTGAGACAGCCAGGTGTGTGGGGGGGCCCTCTGTGTCCTGGTCAGGTTCCTAGCCACCACCTGTCGTCTGAGACAATGGTTTCTTTATCCCTCTCCTCCTTGGCTCTCTGAAGAATGAACTAATGGTCTTAAACATTAAAACATAATAAGTACCACAAATAAAATATAATTACAAATCAAGATATGTGCTAAGCAAGAAAAGAATAGGTTGCAATGAGAGAAGATAATAGAGATCTGATTTCACAGGGACGGGGCTGAGAAGCAGGGAAGGAAAATAAGTGGAAGTTAAGCTAAGCGTGTAAAGAGCAGGAGGAAAGGGACTGCTGGGAGGGAGGAGCAAGACTTCTCTTGTGGCATCACTGGGACAATGACTCTCAGAAGCAACACCAGTGTCTGTGCCTGTTACCCACAACCAGATGGGCTTTTGTTATCCAGAACCAATTGACCTATAAATGACTTAATGCTTAGACATTTAAAAAGAGGCAAAAACAAAATAAAACCACAACACTTTGATTATTTTTGTTTGTTTCTTTGTTTGTTTGTTTGTTTGTCTTTTGAGAAAGAGAATGTGAGAGAGAGACAGGAAGGGAGAGGAAAGAGGACGAGAGGGCGAGAAGTATCACTTCTAGTTGCTTTCTCTTTAGTTGTGCACTCAGCTTCATACATGCCTTGACCAGGGCTGCGCAAGTGTCCCTTTGCTCAAGCCAGCAACCTTGGCTTCTCATGCCAGCGACCTTTGGGCTCACACTGGTGAGCTTTAGGGTCGTGTGAATGATGCCCCGCTCAAGCCAGCGACCCTGCCCTGACTAGCCTGTGCTCAGAGCCAGTGACCTCAGGGTTTCAGAGTTGCGACCTCAGGGTTCATGGTTGACTCTATCCACTGCACCATCACTGGTCAGAAAACACTTAGATTCTTAAAGAATGAGACTAAATTAGCACTGTAGAATGAGAAATGACAACACTTTAAATTATAATTATATGGATATAGTCATTTCCATCGTGATCTAACATGTTTCCGTCACTCTCCCCAGATCTCAACAGAGAGAAAGGGGAAGAAAATAGGTAAGAAGTCTCAGTACTGTTCTAAATTGTCTTACCCCTGCCCCCACCCCCAATTCTGCAGCCTACCACTGATGTTTAAGGAACTTCGACCTTCTTACGTTCATCCAGGACAGTGCTGGAAATCGCATGCAGACTCTCTCCCATGTGCTCCACGACAAAGACTCTCAGCCTCTCGTATTTCCTCTAACAAACCATAAAGCAGCCTCTCTCCACCGTACTCATCTTCACTCCTGTGGGGTTGCCAAGAGTTGATGGGCACCAAGGAAGGCTTTGACAGCCTGCAATATCTGTCTTGAGGCAATTATTTCTTAGATCTCATACCAGGGGCTCAACTGCCTAGACCAGGGGTCCCCAAACTTTTTACACAGGGGGCCAGTTCACTGTCCCTCAGACCGTTGGAGGGCTGCCACATACAGTGCTCCTCTCACTGACCACCAATGAAAGAGGTGCCCCTTCCGGAAGTGCGGTGGGGGGGGGGAGCTGGATAAATGGCCTCAGGGGGCCGCATGCAGCCCGTGGGCTGTAGTTTGGGGACACCTGGCCTAGGCCTTGGCTTCTGTCATTATAGAAGCCTCGAGCATCATTTCTAATCATTGCAAGAAGCTGTGAAAACTTTCTGGTCTCTCTGTTACATGGAGATTGTGTTGGAAAGGAAACTAGGCTTGGGCACAGTGGCCCCTGGGCCTGCCCGGGCAGCTCTGATGACTGTGCCCTGCTGAGCTCATGCTGGCCTGGGGGAAAGGACCAGGGAAAAAGTCTGGGATGTGGAATTATACAATCTGGAGAGTCTCTTCTCTAAGCCTCCATTCCTCAGCTATGCAATGCAAGTCCACTTGCAGGGTAGTTGTAAAAATGAAAGAGTGGCTATATTTGAAAGTCCTTGGTGACAATCACGCTCATGGTCATCTCATGACATCCTTAGTGTGTGCCAGGCTCTGAGCTAAGCCTCTTTCCTGCATGATACCACTTAGTCCTCACAAAAGCCCTAGAAGGTTGATATTATTTAATATTGTTGTTGTTGACTTTTTATTGAGCTATAACTTATATAAAGTGCGCAGTATTAAAAAGCAAGAATAAACTAAATATACTAGGTTTTACTCACTAATTTCTATAGAGCTCCTCATATCAGGATTAAGTCCTGACTCCTTTGGCACTGTGGCAGTGGGAGTGTCCAAATGATAAGTGTAGCGAATCATAAACATTGTTAATATGTTTCTCCTGTGCTTTTCTAAATTAAAGATATTTACCCTATTTACCCTATTTACCCAAAGCACTCATTAGCCTCAGGGGACATTTGTGTATTATGAAAGAAAGAATAAGGTGGTTCCTGGCCTCTAAGTAAAAATTGACTACTGTTATGAGAGTAGTATTTTCAGGTTCCACAGAGCCTTTGCTTATTTAAAAAAAAATTATTCAGGGGATTCACTATGGTGTAGAGGGCATGCCCTGTCTGGGTCAGTGGATATGAAGAGAAGATAGACTTTGGGGAATTAGAAAAAAATGCCCAACCCTTTTCAGACCTAAGAAAACTGTGGTCAGGAGAAGAGAAGGGAAGAGAAGAGAGGAGAAAAGAGGAAAGGAGAAGAGGGGAGGAGAAGGGAGGGAAGAAGTAGAAGGGAAGGGAAGAGAAAAATGAGTATCAGTCACACATGTGTTTCCTGCTGTCCCTTCTGTGGTGAAAAGGAGGGAAGAGTTCAGAGAAGTGAAGGAAGCACTGAGGACAGAGAGATCTCTGCTCTGTCCACATCAAGGCCTCTAGAAGAACACCTTTGATACACCTTCCAATCACCAAACTTGACAACATTAGGTGGTCAGGCAGAAGAAGGCCTCAAAGGCTAGCTTTTTGGAGTCACCCTGGGTTTCAGAGTGACTGAGACACTGACTGGAGAGCTTCCACACTGTTTAATGACATGACTTTGTAGCAGCGATTCCTGAGCAGCCTGCAAGGCCCAACGCTGACCGAGTTAGACCCTGCGAGGTCCGGGCACAAGCAGAAGTCAGTGTGATGCTTGCTTGCCAGGAAGGCTGCTTAGCCCGCCCACACTGGGAAAGACCAGTTTCTGAATCTTGACAGCTGCCCAGCTCAGCTAGAAATGACATGAGGACTAGCAGCGCCCACTGAGTGCAGGATGTTGTCCTAGAGCCCAATGGGATGGACAGCATTGAGACAGAGGACCCAGCTCTTCCCACTGACTCAGGTTATGTGCTGGCACCCCTTTCTCCTTACTCTCAGACACTAACTTGGGGAGAGAACGAGTGACAAGAGGTGGGATATGAATATTTTATGACACATGTACCTTTTCAATCAGACTACTATTGCTTCCAGATGGTTTATTTATTCTTATTATTGTTTGATTTTTAGGGGGTGGGGCGATGGCGAGTAGTGAGCGCCTTAATGTCAAGAATCAGTCTTTTCTTCTCTCTGCACCTCTTCTATAGTACCTGACCCGTGACTCTGTGTGTAAAAAGCGCTTCACACAAAAAAAGTCCTCTGTGAACAAGTAATGAATAAATAAATATTTTTTTAAATTTCAATGTTCCAGAAAATTCTAGAGAGCAGTTCACAGTCTCCTAGTTACCTATTTATTTCCACACTTCCCTAAGCCAGTGTTCCAGAGATATAAATCACCTTGAGTAAGAAGAAACCATGTCTGGATTTCCAAACTTGAAGAATTTTCCTCTGTTTCCCAGTTATTTTTGTGTTGGACGGAGGCTATAAGGGATTTTCAGTCAACACACAGAGGTGCACAGAGGTTTTTCCTTCCAAGAATAAGCTCCCAAGGCTCCATTCAACAATAAATATTGCCCAATTTGCCTGTGCAGAAGTCAGTGTCAGGCCGCAAACACTGAGGAAATTGCCTCTGCATCCAGCCAGCTGATTTGGCGGGCCAGGAGCCAATGCACAACGAAGGTCTGTCTCTGTATGTCCGCCTCTCACTTGTCCTCTCCAGTCGTAAGCTATGCAGAGTAGGGAAAAGCCTGGGAAGACTGTGTTAGAGGCTCTGTTTTCCCGCATACCCACTAATTATGAGGAACCGATGTTTTTTCTTCAACTGATGGGCAGTCATGATTCTGACCACCGGGCATACTGCAGACATGGGCTTCTGTAAACCTCACTCTGAAAAGAGTCCAGGGAGAGAGGCCTCCGAGTCCTCGCTCTGACTTTATTTCATTTGGGGGCTCTTTCTCCCAACCAAATTACAATAAAGACAACAGCCATTTTATGACACATTGCCTTTGTTACCCAGTAGAATCATAAGGGACATTCTCCTTGTGCTATAGAAAAAGCACCAAAATAATAAGCATTTTGTTATCTTAAAAGGACAAAAGACCAGGATTCAAGAGACTTAGCTTGCGATTCTAACACGAATAAGCCACTGGATTCCTGCACATCATGGGCCAGGTCCCTTTACTTCTCTGGGTCTGAATTTCCATCCTGTAAAAAAGGAGCCCTTGTAATAGTGCTTAAAATTCTGTTGTACAGAATAGTTTTTTAATTATTAACTAGATAGAAATCTTGACACTTTGGCATAAGTTACAATGTTTTCAAGGATATTTTTAGGCTACTTTCTAAAATACATTTTTTTTCTTTCTTCTTTAGAGTTTTAAAGCTTCTCTTTTTTTTAACAAAAATTATATTGAATTTATTTAGGTCACATTGGTTAACTAGCTATTAATCTATAAATAAAATCTTTTCTTCATAGGCAATTTGGATATCTCAAGATAAAATTCATAAAGGATATAGAGGGTAAATGTTTGTTTCTTTCCCAATCATCATACATTGTGTTATTGAAGCCGAGAGCACTGTGATTTATGCCTAGCGATGTTCATTTGTGATTTTCTCTTCGCAGTTCTGAGTGGCTGCCTCTTCTATCTAAATGTGTTTTTATACTAAAGGAAGCAGAATGTACTCTGTTGGTCATATTGAACTGAAACTTGGTTTGCTGGAACCAGCCCTGTTCCACTTACTAATATCTGAATTTTTTTTTAAAAGCTGATAGCTTTGTTAATTAAAACTCTCATGCTGTATAATCTTTATTCTGGGCCATATAAACACATTCAAATCATCTAGGTAGTCTCAATAGGAGATGTGATGTATTTGTTAATGAAGAAGTAACATTATCAGTGAGATACAGAGATGCCACTTCAAAAATAGCAACTGGTGTTAAGAAATGCCATGAAAAGAGGCATAGCATACATACTGAGAAGTCTGTGCACAGAGTGATACATATGGACAGTCTGCACTAATGGACAAAATGTGTGTCCTCTGTTTGAAAACTATGTAGGTAATAGAGGGGTAATAGACATGTTTTTTAGATATTTCAACAAAAGCATGCTATTTATATTTTTGGAAATATTAGCTTCTATGTACTCTAAACATTCTGCTCTATTATCAATCACCACTTGGTTTTATTAAGTTCTCAGGATTGTCCAGGTTGGCAACATTCTACACCTACACTTGGGTCAAACAAATGCAAATGTCTAACAGAAATCAATAAAGAACATGACATGTGGAATCATTACTTTTCCAGTTACAGGTGATTATGTTCAGAAAAGAATGCAATAATTTCTTTAATGTTAACTTTACTTAAATGTCCATTTTCCACCTTTGTCTCTTGCCAGAAGCACAATAATTATTCCAGACCTGGACTATTGTTGTAAACATCTGGGAATAGTTTACTTGCTTGAGTTGTTTCTCATACTAAGACACAGAACATGTGTTGTTCTACCATCTGGGTCCTTTATATGTAACTTTCCTAGTTCTCTAGAGTTAGTCACATGCTCTGAAATACAATAATGAAAATAATAAGGCATTATTTCACCTTTGGCTCAACCTATTGTTCAAAGAGTCTAAGGAAGTCAATTAAACTGTTCATTTGAAGTAGGAGCAAAAAATGCTTTGTTGGGAAATAATGCAGAAAGTGCGTTTGTATTTTAAATTTCTAAGACTATTACCAAAGTATTAGGAGTTTGATGGTAATCCTCTAACAAAATCCAAGTAGAAAGGGGAGATTTAAGAATCAAATGATCACATTTTAACATGTAACCAGGGAGGGTGATGAGAGCATATTAAGAACGGGGGGGGGGGGGGATGTCAAATACTAACAGATGTGGGATATCGTACAAAGTACAAACAATATGTATCCACATAGAAAAAAACCATGGGAATGAAGAGTTTCCTGAGGTTGTTTTAGTATATTCAATTAGTCTGGTCTCAACCAAATTTGCCTAGAAATTTATATTAGCCTGCCTAACCAGGATGCCTGATAAGTAGGTCTTGAATGTACAGATAAGGGTTGGCCCAGTGGGTAGAAGTATGGGCTAGAAATAATACAGGGGACACATTCCAAGTGTTGGAATATACAGCACATTATATGACATGATATACTTTTTTTTAAAAGATTTTATTTATTTATTTTAGAGAGGAGAGAGAGAGAAGGAAAGAAGAAGCAGGAAGCATCAGCTCCCATATGTGACTTGACCAGGAAAACCCAGGATTTTAAACCTGCAACCTCAGCATTTCCAGGTTGACGCTTTATCAACTGCACCACCACAGGCTAGGCCTGATGTGATATACTCTTAAAAACGAGAGAGCTGGGTTTTTTTGTATACTTTTCTGTAGAATGGATTTTCTTGAATTTTCCCCCTAATGTTTACCCATGTCCAATCTAAACATAATCTACCAAACAGATGATTTCTTTGGAACTGTCCTCTGGTTTTGTTAGTCAATCAGCAGAGCTCTCACAAAGTTACTGCTCACCAAGAGCTTAACACTGTTCTTCAAGAGATTGCTCTGGCCTGCAGGGCTCTCGTGCAGTCTGGCCCTGGCCTTGCTCACCAAGCTTCGTGGGGACATTCTGAGCTCTTCTCTGGCTACACTGGACTTTCATCAGTCTCTGAAGATGACAAGCTCTTTCCTAGTCCCTGAATTTCCCTCTGGCTGAGATGACCATCCCCACATTCTTTGCGTGTTCAAGTTGGTCTCATTCTTCAGGTCTCAGCTTAAATATAGCTCTTCAGAGAAGGTTCTGAACACTAGGTATAGTGTCTACTTCAAGTAGAAAGAAGTCAGTCTCTGTTAGTATCTTTAATAGCAACCCTTATTCTCCTGATTATGACTTTCCTTACTTGTTTATTGTTGGTTTTTCTTACTGGAATGTAAACTGGACAGGGAGAAGTTCTGTCTTGTTCATTATCGCATTCTTTGTGCCTAGTACAGCTTCTGAAACATGGGAGACCTTAGTGTAATGTTGTTAGATAAGAAAATGAAGAGAAGAATGAAAAGGTTTTATCATGAAATGGAAAGGTGAGGAGAGAAGTTTATGTGCACAGTGAAAGAGAGGAGAGAATTAGGATAAAAGCCTCCTTTCTGTGGGTCATTTTCGAACTCTTTATTTCCTCCACGAAACCTAGGTAGATAAGATGAAAGTGTGTGCTAGCATATCCCAGCATCCTTTAGGGATATAACCATGGGATTTGACCTCAGGAAGAAAAGGAAAATCAGAGGGGCCTATCCCAAATACTAAAAGAAAAGAAGAAGAAGGAGAAAAAGAAGGAGGGGGAGGAGGAGGAGGAGGAGGAGAAGGAGGAGGAGGGGAGGAGGAGATGGAGAAGAAAAGAAGAAGAAGAAGAAGAAAAGAAGAAGAAGAAGAAGAAAAGAAGAAGAAGAAGAAGAAGAAGAAGAAGAAGAAGAAGAAGAAGAAGAAGAAGAAAAGAAGAAGAAGACATCTTTAAGAACTAACTGAGCCTTAGTGTCTAGTTACTTTGGTTTATAAATTTGAAAATTTAGCTAGAAGATTAAAGCTTAAACAGCTTACATGTGTTAAATCAAATGATTAATGAAGATGGAAGTCAAAAATTGGAACAAGATTTGTTTTAAAAAAAAGAAAAAGACAGAAAAGGACTGCTTTTTATATCCACATTATTAAACTTTTGGGAATGGGATTACTTTAGAGACGTACATGTAAGGAGGTGAATAAGACTTAGAGCCAGAGCCAGAATGTGGCTGAGTGCAACCCTGTGCTGATATGTAGTCAGCTCCCCCCACAGAGCACCTACCATCACCCTGGTGGTTGTTTCAGGAGTTCATTGGCCTTCAGTTAACCTGTGTTGATGCAAGTACCAGTGAGAATGGATGTTTCCACTCCTACTGAGGACGGAGCAGCTTTTTCCTGATGTCTATTAAGTGGAACTTGAACTATAAAACAACAGCAACAAAAAGAGAGTAGACAACTTAAGTATTTTCCCATAAGCACAGGGCTCACATTCGTCCCTGCCAAGGGTTCTAAGTCAGTCTGCATTGAGCCACAAGCAGAAACCCGCTGAGCTGACAGTTGCTGCTGGCCCACAGCCCACTGTGGACCCGTGGAGAATAATGGTCCCACTGCACTCAGGGCTTAAAATAAAGCTGGATCGCCACTTTGGAAACATAGAATGTGTCAGCCTCGGGAGAACTGAGGTCTTGGCTTGTGACCTTCTTTGCTCAGAAAATAATAAAGGCCTTCAGAAGATATGTTAACCAAGCCATAAACCGTATTATTCCAGTTTACCAATTTGAATTATTTTTCACGTTCACTATGAAGAAGATGGATAGATGAATTTTCCAAAATTAATTTTGTTTCTCCACTGGTTTCAGACAGTTAAAGATGAATTTCCAAACCTTGAAAATATTTCTAAAATTATGTTTATTGAAGAAATCAAAGAGATCTCCTAGACCAGTGTCTTTATGGTCTTTAATATCTAGCGGCATGCAGCACTCAAAGATCATCAACAGATCAGGAACCGCTCCGTTCTCTTTCCCTTGTTCCCCAAGGTGGTGGTAGAACTTCAAGAAGTACATTTAACATATATCTTCACAAGTAAAATTTATTAACGAGAGAAAAGATGAGTCCATAGCTTCTTAGAATACCCAAGTAGTGCAATTACAAATGTTTTCTGGGCTGTAGCACCTACAGATTCATCTTCTTTTTTGACAAAAGATTCTTAAGCATGTGTAATAATTCTCCATATACAAAGACAATGTGTCACCAGGAACAATTTATGAGGCAGTAGGAGGTAGTATTTGGCAATGTATCAAACACTTCTCAAATACATAAACAGCTGGGTCTTTCTTTTTTCACATGCAAGAAATTTAAGTTACTATTAGTCAATGCATAAACTTTAGAGGAAAATGGATACCATATTAATGGCATGGGAGCACCTTAGGAGTACATCTAAGAGGCTAGATAACATTTTAATGAGGTGTGTATTGTTATAGAGTGGTTCACTGAAATGAACAAACTACATCTGTTTTTCACTGGGGAATACAAATGGGCCAAATATTTCAACCACTTCCTCTGTTTTAATAATTTATTAAACAGTTATTAACACTTACTCTATGCCAGACACTGTGTTAGAGACGAGGTATATAAAAAAGTAAGAAAAAGACAGACAAGATCCATGCCCTCATGTAACTGGTTATCAGAGGAAGCAAACTAATTTGCATGTCTGTGAAAAGTGCTCCCGAGAAGCAGTAAGTGGCACTGAAAGTACTTGTTACAGGAGATCCAGACTTAATGTGAAAGGCCAACTTAGGGTTCTCTGATGGAGCGACATTGATCTCAGTTATAAAAGATGAAGGATATTGGATGAGAAAAGGAAGAGCATTCCAGGCAAAGGAACAGCATTGCAGAAGACTTGGGACGAGAAGATGCTGAGCAAATTTAATAACCCAAAGAAAGCAAGAGTGGCTGGGAGCAACAGAAGCCAGAGGGAGAGAGATGAAAGATGACTGTATTAATATAAGCAGGATCTTAATGATTTTTCGGTTAAAAATTTGGGATTTTTTCTTAAAAGCCGATGGGAAACTTTTGAAATATTTGATATCCTGGAATGCTACTGTTAGAAATGCATTTTTTAAATCCTGAGGTTTTTTTTGTGTTTTTTTTTTTACTTTTAAGTGAGTTGTAGAAGAAAAAAGGGTGTTATGTGAAGAAATGCATTCAGCAGCTACCACAAAAGTCCAGAAAAGAAATAGTTGTAGCATGAACTTGGTTTGTAGTAGCAGTGGAAATAGAAAAATTAGGTGACTCTGCACTAGAATAAAGAGAATATTAGGCCCTGGCTAGTTGGCTCAGTGGTACAACATCCACCTGTCATGTGGAAGTCCCAGATTTGATTCCAGTCAGGGCACACAAGAAAAATGACCATATACTTCTCCACCCCTCTCCCTCCCCTTCTCTCTGCCTCTCTCTCTCTCTCTCTCTCTCTCTCTCTCCCCCTCTCTCTTTTTCTCTCACCCTCTCTCCTCCCCTCCCACAGCCATTGCTCAAATAGTTCAAGCAATTTGACCCCGGCTGCTGAGGATGGCTAAATGGCTTCACCTCAGACACTGAAATAGCCTGTGGCCGAGCAACAGAGCAGTGGCCCCAGATGGGCAGAGCATCACCCTGTAGGGGGCTTGCTGGGTGGAACCTAGTTGGAGGAGGGCATGCCGTGTCTGCCTCTCTGCCTCCCTACCTCCCCACCTCTCACTATATAAAAAAAATAAATAAATAACTAAATAAGAAAGAATATTTGATTTACCTGGCACATGAAGGGCTTCAATAAATATTTGTTGGATGAATTACTCACTAGTTCTGCATTTAGGAAGAAAAAAAAATCAAGGCTACCTCTCACATTGGTTTATTAGAGAACCTAATATACATAAAGTTGTTCCCAATTCAAAGTGCTGTCCAGAGAACCAGCAGCAGCAGCAGCAGCATCACCTAAAAACTGTTAGCAATGCAGAATTTCAGGTCACAACTCAGATCGACTAAGAACAGGGCTATTAGTGTGCTTTTCAGGGGATTTGTATGCATATTAAAGTTTGAGGTAGGGCAACATTGGGGTGACAATGGTAAGAGAGCAGATTGGAAACAAAAACAAAAGAAGGAATGCTGGTGACACCCGTTCTCTGACAGTAGCTAAGACTGTGTGGCATTTTACAGTTCCTCGACACTTGCTTTTCTATCCTTTTTTTCCTGTTGGAGAAATTCAAATAAAAAAAAAAACACCCTTAAGAGTATGGAGGAAAATGGCATTGTATTTTATGGTATGTGCAAGAAAATGTTGAACTTCTTCTTTACTCCCATGTATTTTGACAGACGCTAATTAAAAAAAATTAAGATAAATACTAAAGCTCTATATATGATAATAACTTCTTAAAATCCATATGCACTGTGTACAAGAAAAATCATGTTGGGTCATTTCTATAGAGCAAGCACAGAAATGTTGGCACATGGAAAAGACGTATGTCCAGGATTGCTCTATCATTATGAATATTGATAGCAAGAAAATGCCAAAAATAGTTCTGAGCTACACACTAACGCAAAGTACCATGCAACCAAGATTACTAGGCTGCTTACCATTACGCTCTAGATCAGTTCCACATTCCCCAAAAGCACAGGGAGCAGGGGCAGGGAGCCACAATATTACATGCAGCCTTAGGATATTGCCAAAAATAGGCAAGGTTCAATTGTGCTCAATGGCTCCTGAGGTTACAGAACATTGTTTTGTTGTTGTTGTTGTTTTCTAAAGTTCCAGCCGGCAGCTCCTCTCTCTTCTTCCATCTGCTCCCTTGTGTTTATTTTATATTTAAGCTCATGACAGCTGAGTTACCAAATCAGCCTGTGCAATCTCGCAATTACTGTTTCAGAAAAACGCACAAGACGACTGTTACATCAACAATTGAATAATTCAAAGCAGTCACTTAATATTAATATCATGTGTGCATAACTTGAAGAGGGCACAGAGAGAAGCAGCAAGAATGTTTCAAGGCCAAAGAATCTGACCTTCAGGAAAGAATGAAAAAGGTGACTTGTTTGACCTTTGAAACAGGAGGGTAGGAAAGACATTAGAAGCTTGAGACTATATAAGACAAGCTTTAAGGCAGTGGTAGTCAACCTGGTCCCTACCGCCCACTAGTGGGCATTCTAGCTTTCATGGTGGGTGCTAGCGGAGCAACCAAAGTGTAAATAAAAAGATTTAACTATAGTAAGTTGTTTTATAAAGACTTATTCTGCCAAATTTAGTGAAAATCTGACATAAAGTACTTGGTAAGAAATTATTATTATGTGCTTTAACTTGCTGTAACTCTGCTTTATAAATTTTATAAAGTAAAGTTACTTCCCTACTTTATAAATCACCATTACTGTGGAACCAGTGGGTGGTTAGAAAATTTTACTACTAACAAGAGATACAAAAGTGGGCGGTAGGTATAAAAAGGTTGACTACCCCGGCTTTAAAGGGAGAAAGTATGAAGGGATTAGTGAGCCTTAGCACAGTCTGTCTTTGGACTTCAATATGTCGGGATTTAAATACGGACTCAGCTGGATTAGAGTAAAACTGACCTGAAAACCATGGATAGAGGGAAACTGGAGTGTTGTTTTCATAATGGCTTAGAGCATGGAAAGTGAGAATTATATTATTTGAATGAGCTTGTAGTAGAAGGTGGGGAAGCACACTCTTACCCTCTGTTTTGTATTGATGCTATCCATTACTTAGTTCATTTGCTGATTTAGCACTTTTTTTTAACAGCACTAGCTCTGAAGTCACAATGCCTGGGTTTGAGTCTCGAGTTTAAATACTAGTTATTCATTGTCTTGAAGTCTTAGCTCTCATACTTATAAAATAGAAATAATAATAGTACCTACTTTGTATGGTTTTAAGGATTAAATGACACCTTTCAGGCTGATTGGCAAACAGTAAACTCTCAATAAATATAAGCTTTCTTCATGTTATTCTAAACCTATGTAGAGTACTTCCTAAGCCCTGTGAAGAATTAAAAAAAATCAGATAATAAACCTGAACTGTAAGAGCTTTTTGAATCAAGCAGGGGAAGTATGATGGAAATTCAAATAACCATAATAAAGAGGAGTAGCTATACCTCACCAAAGACAGGTAATAATATGGGCATTTAAAGAAGAAAACTGACTTTAAAGGAGCAAGGAGGATATGGAGAGAATTTATGGAGAAGTTAGAATTTGAACTGGATTTAGAAATAGAGTTTGACCATCTGGAGCTAGGGGCAGCCTGGAGGGGTGGGGAATAGTGGAATAATGCATTCTTCACTCAGAGAACAGGACCCACATTCATTTTGCAACATTTTTAGATTCTAGTGCTGACTTAAAGATTTATTTCAACAAATTTTCCCTCTTACAATACTTTAACAGTTTGCTAAATTTTTAACAGTTGGCCTCCCATACAGCAGTCCCAAATGAAGTTACACATTATTTGTTAATAATCATCAACCATTTCAATGAAACACCAAGGTCTAGCATTGGCACACCCTCATAAATTCTTATTGTTATTCCATTACTGAATTTACTCTGAAGTTTTATCATTCAATCATTCGACACATGCAAGAATAATAGTTCATTCATGATTGCTAAAAGAGGAAGAAAAACCTCAACTATTTAAAACAAGCTATTTGGATTCTAATCAAGTACAAAACTCAATGTGCATCTTTTTTTGGAACTAATTTTGCATTTCACACTTTGATTCAAATGAATATGGAGAAAAATCACAAGCATCAACAAATTAACGATGTTAGAAAAGAACATATTCATTTTCTGAGACACATAAGATTTATTGGGATTAAAATACTAAAAAGAAACATTCTTGGCAAAATATATTTAAGGCATTAGTTTGGAAAGTTTTGCATAATTGTAAAGCAGTGACTCCCAGATGTAGTTATAGTTTTTTTCCCCTCCCACTAATACATATAGTTTATAAAATTATACATTTATATAAATAGAAATATGTTACATTCATGAATTCAAAAAACTCCAATTGTGTAGCATGAAGATTAAAATTTTTAACTCCACTAAGAGGGCTTTATTTTCTGAAGCTTTGATGGTTACTTTAAACAGTCAGAATTTGAGGGAAGGAAGAAGGCATCCCTTCACCAATTGACCCAATCAATTTAGATGGGCTCTGAGAGAAACAGAAGCACATATGGATTAAACTAGCCCACCCTGGAAACACTCACACCCTCAGATGAAGTGTCCACATGAATTAGATATGCTTTCCTGATCTATAATCAGAAGACAACTGAAATCAGGTTCTCAGTGAAACTGTTAACTATGACCATAAGCAATGCTCCCCCTTCTTTTTCTTCTGAATTATGGCATTATAAATTATCCAGAATTATATCTAATGCATGATCACATTCCCCATGACAAAAATCAAACTTATAATTTTATCAGAATTGATATGAATGTGATGTAATTCAATACAGAGTCACCTGACTGAGTTAACATGGCTGTCGATGATATTATAACACCCTCCTTTTGAGACTCAATTTGTTTTTAATTAAAGGAAGAGGTTATAGAATTTCTTAAGTAGAAGAATGTACAGATTTATGAAGAATAGAATGTCTTGGGAAACACATTATGTTGTAAACATTAAAGAAAATGCTCGTAAAGGGCTGAACAGTATACGGTGGGAAATGAGGTCTTGCTCTCATCTGTGTGCCAGGTGAACAACAGTGAAACAACGAGGGTATCCCTGTGCATTTATTCACATGTTGAAAGTGATGGCTACATCTGAACTCACATTTTCTGAAGGAAACTACATTGACAAACATCAGATTGTAGCAGCATACTGAGATTTATCCAACTTGGGTGAGAATAAAACTCTTCACTGGGGCCTTCATTTTATAAAAATTATCAATGAATTCTAATTTCTAGATCATGAGAAATACCAAGTACTGGGAAAGAAATGTTTCTCCTGTAGTATCAAACAGAATATACAATAGTGTTTTGATTTGTTTCATCATTACAGAAAGACAATATGCACAGTGGAGAGTGTAAACTTTGAGTCGGAAAAGCTACATTTGAGTCCCAACTTTGCTACCTACAAGAATCCTGGTCCTGAGTAAGTTATTCCTTTCACTGAGTTCCAGTTTCTTAAATATCTAAGAGAGAAATAATAATGCATAATTTGAAAGGCACTTGTAGGTAATAGATAAGATCATCTGTGTATCTAAAATGGTTCCAGATTTGACAAAGCATGGGTACTTTGGGGGTCTCATTACTCAAAACAATGCTGGATTTTGGTGTCTCTTGCCCAGTCTCTTGTAATGGAGGAATTACAATTTATCCCAAGTCTTGCCTGGTTGCTTTTGGACATCCCCAGAGAGATCACCCCAACACTATTAACCAACCCCTGCTTTTTTCATCAATCCCTCGCATCTGAAGTCTTTCCCCTGTTAATACCTCACTTCATGAGGTCAGAAGGTGTGCTAAGATTGTTGGCTTCCTGTACTGCTCAGAGGGAACCCCACCTCCCTTCTGAGTCCTCACTGGACTGAGGCGAGGGTAAGATCCATGCAAGTGACCAGAGAATCTTTCTTTCTCTTACTCTGTGTCATGCTATGCCACTGAGCCCAAAGGCTGGCTGTGCCACCCTGGTTATCAGAGTCACTGACAAAACCGGGTTGTTCACCTTTTGCCTGCAGCTTCTCTCATTGGATGGCTCAGAGCGATGCCCCCAGGCCTTAGAGGCCAGCTCTGTGACTAAGAGTAAGTTGCTTTCTGTACCTCTGTATCCTGCTGTATTAAATAGATATTATTATTATATCTACTTAGAGGGTTGTTGTCATAACCAAACACATTACTATACTCAGAACACACATTGCAAGCCTTATGTAAGTGTCAACACTTATTAGAACTTCTGTTATTCTCAGAAATGTTCTAGAATATAGACTCTGGGAACAAGAGGAAATTATTGAAAGAGGTTAAATGATGACTCAAAATATTTAATTGAAATATTAAAAGAGATTTGATTTATACAGTGCCCCAAACCGATTGATTTTTCTCCAATCAAAAGTTACAGTTCCAGGGTGGGGGGGGGGGAAGTACTCTGGGAACATAGAGGAAAAACCAATTTTTTTCTGGGAATACTTAAGGGGAAAGGGAGAAGATTCATGTTGGAGTTAGTATTGCCAAAAGACTTGGAAAAATTAGAGTACCTTAGGAAAAACAAAAGATGAGATGGTAAAACGAGGCTGACTGAAGTCATAAGTATAGAAACAGGCATGAGAACCAAGCATATTTGAAAATGTGAGTGGTATATAAGGCAATGGAAGTGCAAGTAATGACTGCTCTGGCTTGAAAAGTAAGCTGGCGTTGCCAAAGGTATTGAATGGCACACTCAAAAGTTAAGATTTATTTGGAAGGGAATGGAGAAACAGTCTCTATAAGTAAAGCCCTTGACCATTTTAATATTTTCAAATAATGCTGACTTTTAGACATCAAGTCTGAAAACCCTACAGTTGCTTTTATATTCTGCATTTACATGTTTGTACCCCATCTAATAACTTGCCTTTTTGGTAGTAATGCTTGCTGTGTAATTTATAAGTGTGTTAGCAACTTAGCACAGAAAATTTTTAAAATTTTATGTCATATCTTATTGCATTTTATTTTTATTATTTAACAAACAGAAGCATTGCCAAAAAAGTGGTGACATTAGTGATAACAAGCAAAGATCTCATGAATTTAAACTTGAAATAAAGTCTAAACATTAAGCTAAACATGGAGACTTATCAAACTTAAGCCTGTTGTCTACATGAGTATTTAGTAGGGAAAAGAACAGAGTAAAAGAATACGTATGACATGTTATAAATTTTTAAAGACTGTGTATAAAAGTTGAATTATAGCCTGACCAAGCAGTGGCACAGTGGATAGAGCGTCAGCCTGGGATGATGAGGACCCAGGTTTAAAACCTAGAGGTTGCTGGCTTGAGCACAGGCTCACCAGCTTGAGGGTAGGTTCACTGGCTTGAGTGCAGAATCATAGACATGACGCCATGGTCGCTGGCTTAAGCCCAAGGTTGCTGGCTTGAGCAAAGGGGTCACTGACCTGGCTGAAGCCCCTGGGTCAAGGCACATATGAGAAAGCAATCAATAAACAACCAAGGTACAACAATGAAGAATTGGTGCTTTTCATCTCTCTCCTTTCCTTCCTGTCTCTGTCTTTCTCTCTCTTAAAAAATAAAAAATTATAATTGAGAATTTATGATCAATTTTTTATTTCTCTAGTAAGAGAGTTTTCCTTATAATACATAATTTCATTGGTGGCTTGCCTTTGATAAGTTTCAGAAATACTATTATATAAGAAAAAAGGGACTATCTGAATTTGATATTTGGAATGTTGGATAGCTGTATGGTTAAGAGAGGAAGCGTTTGTCACAGCCTAAATTAAAGATGATGGCGATGGAAGGCAAAGGCAGAGAGAGTGAGAAGAGTCCATGGCAGCTGCCATAGGAAGGAAAAAAGGCCAGAAAGGAAAGTAATAAGAATGATAAACGGTTTAAGTCTTTCCAGAATGTTTCATGAGGTTTCCATAGCTTGAAGCTAATACTAGACAAGGACAAACAAAGAAGGAAAATTATAGCTCAACCTTGTATGTACTGTATATACACACAAAGTCCTAAGAAAATACTGGCAAACCAATGATAACAGTGCATAAAAAAATTATGACCGCATTGGATGGATCCCAAGAGTGAAAGGATGGTCTTGTATTTTAAAAATAATTAATGTATATCACCACATTATCAAAATTTATAAAAAGAGACATCTTAATTTATACAGAAAAGTCCTTTGATTAAATTCAGTACCTGTATATAATAATATTTATAATAAAACTTTTAGCAAAACAAAATTATATAATAAAACTCAGTTAACCTGATACATCAGTCACGGTTTAATACAGAAACAGAAACCACAAAACCATACAGAGTCAGGAAGATGAGATAACTCCTCTCTAAGCCCCACAGTGCGCAGTGAGTGAAATATGGTCTCGGCCAGGCCAATTGGATGCTGTTTCCCTGGACCTGAGTAATAGATGCAAGGATATGGGCCATGGTCCCACAATGTTGAAAAAAACCCTAAGCTCCTTAGCATGAACCAACAGGTTGTATGTCATCAGCTCTGTGCCTGACTCTCCATCCTTCCTATATCCTTCCCTCTGAGAAAGTGCTGGTCATGTGAGGTCATCCTCCCTCATCCTCTAACTCTTCTCTCTGTGCTTTGCCTGGCTGGCTCCTTCTCATCCTTCAGCCCTGACTCAAAACAGAGAGCTCCTCTGACCAACGCCTGCTCCCCAGCTCTCCAGCCCAAGTCTTCTCACATCATCACCCAATTTATTCTCTTCACAAAAATTATCAGTATCTGAACTAATGTCATGTTTTTAATATTTTACTTTTTTATTGCCTTCCTTCTCTAACCAGAATGTAAGCTCCATGAAGGCAGGTACCTTATCGAGGTCGAGTAACCCATGGTGCCTGACCTTCGGTAAGCACATAATAAATACTGCTGAAACCTATCAATGAATTTCATTTTTATATTCAGCAATTACATAATGCTTACTGTAGTGCCAGGCACTGTCCTAAAGGATTTTTAATTATTAACATTCTCATGATAGTCCTCTGAGGTTGGAATTCATATTATCTCCATTTGACTGACCATAATGCTGAGTCATATGATGGCTAAGCCATAACCCAAGGGGGAGAGCTAAGTAAGGTTCATATCCAGCAGGTGGTCTTTGACTCATTTTTTCCATCATCTGTACCATGCTTTCTGAATGACTTATTGAATGATTGGATGAACAAGTTGACTACTAAAAACCTGATCATCTCTTGCAAGCAACACTCTGTGGCAGATGCAAAACTGTCTGACACAATTTGAGCTTGCTATACTAACAAAGTCTAACCTATTCGGGTACTCTCTCCTCCATGAGGCAAACCTTTATATAGACTTAGACAACGTAAAAAAAAATAATAAAAAAAATAAAAACCTGATCATCTCTAAGTGGGCTGAGAATGCACAGTTCTGAATACAAAGAGCAAGACTTGCCCATGAATGCATGCCTCTGCTCAGATATTAGCTCTAACAGTTTTAGCCACTGACTGCTACCACACTACGCATGAGTGTAAAAGTTGTTAATTTGCAGTAGTTATGAGTGCTTATAACATATTTTACTTCTATTCACTATTGTTACATAACTTCAGTCAGTTGAAAAGATACCAATCAGTTCATTCATAGGGAAAGATTGTAAGGGCTCTCCATGAGGAAAGACCTCAAAGGCATATTTTTACCATTTTTTATAAAGCATCCATGACATTTTATAAAGTTTGTTCAACCGTTTTATATTGACTGCTATTGAATTTTTGTAGCATATTTCAAATCCTACTCTTCTGTTTTTTTTAATAGATTTTCCATCTTTGTGGTCTGACTACTAATCATCTGGAAATAAGATGAATTATAATAGAAAGGATGTTCCTCATTTAATCTTCAAAGCCATTTTTATGTTGACCAACATTAAAAAGCTGTGGGTATATTCATTTCTTTCCATTGAGAACATTAGTCTTCCCTTGTTACAGAACACATTTTTTTGTCCTTCTTTGGGTAAAACTTAATCCTACTGAAACAAGTTGCAGCTGTTGTACAAATTCATATTTTTTATACTGATAGGAAGCAGTCAGACATTTCAACTATTCAGTTTTGTTTAAAAGTAAGTTAACAGTTCAGTTCACTCTTAAGAAGGCACCGATGAAGGAATTGTACAGGAATGTGTTTGTGGCCAACTGCATGTTTGTGATTAAAAATACTTGTGAAAGCACAACTGCTAGACTTGAAAAGAGTTATAAGGTCCTGCAGCCTGGGAGAAATTCATTGAGGGAGAATCCACTAACGCTTGAAGTGGTGGCTTTTGACCTCTGGCACTGGTAAATACCAGCCAAATGATGCACAGTCTTCGCTTCCAAATGACTAACCCTTGCATAATTTCCTTTCCTTAAAAGCTCCATGAAGTCTTCGATTTTTAGAATTACAGAATCTTACATAACAAGATACATTTTGATACCAGGGTTCCCTAAAAACCAGCCACTCTCTCTTTGTGCCTTCATTCCTGACTCAGAACATATTAATTTCCTTTTCTGGAAAGTTGGAAATTATTAGGGAAATCTGTATTTTGTACACTTTCTCTATCTCAGTTTTCCCACTAGTGGTACACATCTCACCAGATCTTACAAAAAAAACAGTGGTTAGAAGCATGGGCCTGTGGTTAAACTGATTAGAGCTGGAATCCAATTAATGGAAGTCTATTAGAAAATAGCCTCACTAATTAATAATTGT
Source organism: Saccopteryx bilineata (assembly GCF_036850765.1). NCBI lineage: Eukaryota > Metazoa > Chordata > Mammalia > Chiroptera > Emballonuridae > Saccopteryx > Saccopteryx bilineata. The sequence continues at coordinate 28,441,259 of NC_089492.1, forward strand.
CAAACTTGGCTGCCTTAGAAAAATTTTCTAAACCTCAGTTTAGTAATCCATGCAAAGGGGATAATATTGCTTATTTCACAGATCTTGTGGGTATTAAAGAAAATAACCTATGTTTAATACTTAAAATGTTATAGTTCATCAGCAAAAAACTCTAATATAGTTATAAAAATATTAAAAGCTTAACTTATACTCAAACACATATTTGGTTCCAGCGCCACAAGCTAATAAGAGTTATAACTAATTCAAACTTAACTTATCCTCAAACACATATTTGCCTCTAGCACCACAAACTGATAAAAGTTATAACTAATTCAAATTAATTTTAAAAAATTCATTGATAATAAAAAATAATAGTGGGGTATCTTACAGAACCCCAGGACAGAAATGCCACTGGGTCTCAGAAGGATTTCACAACCAGCAGTGCTCTCTGTCTCTCATCCATTCACATTTCTGCATAAGCATTTGATCCTTCTCTCTTCCTCCCTAGTTTCTTCCCTTTATCTGTACCATATATTGTAAGGCATGACCGTCACCCAAGGGTCCTAAGATAAGCCATTCAAGAGGGAAAATTTACTTCTCTTTTTCTATGCCATGTTCAAATGTCTGAGGAAAAGCTTCTCTGTTTCACCTTGGCTCCTGAGTCAACTGCTAGTCCAGTAACTGAGGGCAGATGGCTCCTTGCAACAGTCATGTTGATGGAAGGGGTTAGTGGTAGGAAAGAACAATTTAGTTTTTAGAAAAGAAGTTTCATAGGTGGCCATGAAAATTGCCAGCTTTGTACAGCTATCCGTCTAGCTCTCTTCTGATGCTGGGACAGGTGCACTCGGGAGAGGTGCTCCCTTCACTGAGTCATTTCTTGGTGCTTCTGGCTGCCATCATTGTTGATGCCGTTCAGATGCCTGACACGAACCCTTCTGCAGTATTTATTTTAGCAACACAGCAACGTCCACTGATGCATCTCCTTCAAGTTCTCAAAAGTCTTTTTCTGATACATGTGTCTTCATCTCTCCTTACCCATGAATCCTATGATCTTGGCACTTAATAGTGAATTTAGAAAACAGAACACACACACACACACACACACACACACACACACACTTTAAAGATGAGAAAACTACTGAAATAAGCCAGTCAGAAAAAGACCAGTACAATATGATTTCACTTATGTGTAAAATCTAATAAGAAATAAAATAAAATAAAATAAAGAAGAGAAAACTAATGCCCAAAGAGTTGAAGTCCTTGGCTAATATCACACAACAAATTATCAAGTCAGGAACAGAAGCCACGTCTGTGGACTTGTAGACTAGTCTTCTTCTTCCTCAACTAAGTTGGATATTTCTTGGTCCCCAGTCACCACTCATGATCCTACACTTCCTTCTCATGATGCAGTTGTTCCTGGGTCTAGAGCACTGTTCTTCAACATGAGTAGCTGCCTGGCCTACCCTAGTTATAAGCTTGCTGATTATATCTGACTTCAGAAAAAAACAGCTGCTGACCACAATTGTAAACTTTATTTGCTTTTACCTGAGGGGCAATGAAGCATACCTGAAAGAAATTTAAATTGTAGATTATAATCATTATCTTTGTTATCCATTTTTCTTTCATAAGTTCCTTGTTGTTAATACATATATTAAGTAATCCATTAATATCAGTTTTGAAGGGAATTTACAGGTGAGGATGGGCAAAAAAAAAAAGTATAGTATGTATAATAGTGAGGAGTGTGGATGACATCCTGAGACTTATTATAAATGTGTCTGTGGCTTTGAAGTAATCCATTTTTCCTTTTTTCCCATTTCCAAAGGGTAAGAGATCACTGCTTCTGGAGGGGAAAAATAATGAAAACTTATAGAGAGGGCCTAATGGAAAATTCTTCCATCTACCTTTTGGCAATTTTCCAAATAAGCCTATGTATTTGGAAAATGTGAGGATTACTCTATAATTACTACCTAATGTCAAATATTTCTAAGACTATGTCATCATATACTGAGCTCCATGATTAGTTGTTTGTATTTTATATATACTCCCTATTGATATAATATCTATGTATTTTTTTCTGCTCATAGTTCATGTTTATTATTTTTGGATTCTCAGAGTAATACTTTAATATTTTAAAAATCACCTGTTTTTCCACTTTAGTCCAGATGGTTCCACAGACAAAGGCTCCCCCTGTAGATACAAAGGGTGGTGTGTAACCAAGACAGCCAATTAGAATACTAGAGTCACCCGGCCATGGTGACAGGCTCAAGAATGGGCCTGTGACCCAATCAGAGTGAATGAGACTCAATTTCAAGACATTTATTAGAATTGTTGGATAGATTGCTGAAAAGATAAGTTATAAGATGAAGTTGGTGGCAAGAAACAGGAAGAGAAAGTCTTTCTGAGACTTGAGCCAACACAGAAGAAAGCCAAACTGAGATGAATATGAGCCAAAGACAGAGTAAGATGAAGTCCAGTTGATATTGTTTGAGCCCCTAGATCTAGCTATGCATGAAGTTTTTTGTTGCTGTTGTTGTTTTTTAAATTTAAAACAGTATAAATAATTTTTATCTGTCACACAGTGAGAAGAATTCTTACCAATAATATGTAAAATCTATTTCTTCTTCTTTTATAAATCTATTCCTCAGATAAGCACTCTCTACTTACTGTACTCATCCTACTGTTAAAAAAATTGAATTCATTGAAAATTATAATTGGAACAGTGCAAGATTCCAAAGTGGAGATGTCATGTTTTCCAAAACGAAAAGACCAATAAAAATGGGTTGATACCAGAATCTGAATTTTTAAAAAGTAGACTACAGTAATCAAGCTGGGAGATAATCACATCTTAATTAATGAAGGTGGACAGGAAGAATGCACATTGCAGAAGTTAGCAAGGACAAACATCAGCCTTCTATACAATAATGATATTTATCCTCAGGTTTTGTGTTTTGGGTGATAAATAGCATGACTGGGTACATTTGTAGACTGGGAGAGGTGGTGGCAATCATGAAGTATTCACAGTTCTGTCTTTGCTGAGTTTTTTCTGATTTAGCAGACAACAGCAAGTTTGAGGAGCCTGGCCAGATTAGAGGTAGATAGTCCATTGTGTGTTGTGTGTAAAGACAGTGGTTTTATGCGAATAAGAAGAATTAGTTACATTTGGCCTACAGAGATAAGAACGTGGCTGGGATGAAAGGTGCTCACAAAACCTGCCATGTGGAATCTTAAAAGGTAGAGAAGGTAAACTGTAGAATGGTACAGGTTTGCTGTTTTAGCCATTTAATGAGGCCAAGGAAAATGAGCTAAAAGTAACATTCTAGTGTACATCTTGTGTTTTTAAGAGGCTACCCATATTATTGCTTAAATCAAGAGAAAGAAAATCAGAATTCTTCAGTTCTACTTTAATATGAATTTAGCCATTTTATCTGTTAAGTTTTTTCATAATCTCCTCCTACTCTGTTTGTTTTCAAAATAATATGGGACTTGTGACAACATGGATAGAACTTGAGGGCATTAAGCTAAGTGAAATAAGTCAGAGATTTAAAGACAATTACTGCATGACCTCACTTATTTGTGGAATCTAAATGAAAAAGAAAACTAAAAAACTGTAGCAGCTTAAAACCCTTAGATATGTGTTCAGTGCAAAGCGTATCACATTGCAGTTGTTTTCATAAGATACTACTTGATGACTGTAGTTAACAATACTGTACTGTATACTTGAATTTGCCAAGAAGGTGGATCTGACATGTTCTTGAATCAAAAAAGGAAAAAAAAAAAGAAAAAAAAGGAATGAAAATGGTAACTATGTAAGCTGATACATATGTTAATTAGCTTGATTATGGTGATCATTTCACAATGTATACATATATCATTACATCCAGTTGTATAACTTTAAAAAATATATAATTCCTATTTATCAATTATTCTTTAGTAAACCAAAAAATATATACCATGTTCTAAACAATTAGATTCAAGGTTATTAATAACATGGGATAATCCTCCTTAGAAATTGAACATTAGTGGTAATTTAATAATCTGATGATACTAATATATGGTATCTCCAAAGCTTTTATATGCTGGCATATGTTTAAAATATTTTTACATTAATGAATCACCTGAGCATAATTTAATTAACTAGACACATTAATGTCAATATTCTTATATAGAGTGCAAGAATCTATCATTTGAAACAAAGATGACATAAACCTTAATTTTCCAGTAATTATTCAGAAAATGGATTATTTTCAACTACATGTATGGCTTGAATTCACATATCTTGATAAATTCTAAAAATGATTTTATTATATCTCTAGAATATTATGCATGGGATTTCATATGATTCAAGGTACAATTGCAGAAGTTATGTTAATGAAATAATTCTAATACACTTTTGAAAGAATACTTCATGAAGCTGTGTGATAATTAGTTGTTAACTAATCTCTCTTTTTTTAAACAAGGTTTAAAGATAAAGATATTTAAAAATAAACATAAATATAGGCTTTTACAAAAGTAAATCAACCAAAAAAATTAAAGTCACAAGACAACTGATAGAGATATTGTATTATAAGTGTTTTAATGTTCAATGATTGCTAAGTAAAAAAAGTACATTTATGCAATATTTATGTTTAAACCCATTGCTTTCAAACATTTGTACCATGTACAGAATTCAAAGAGGTTTTGAATCAATTCAAAATGACCAAAACACATGCACTCATGCACTTGCCTTTCTCTCTACTTCTAAAGGCAAATCTACTTCTGTTCTCTAGGATGAAAGAAAAATTTATAGGAACACAAATATTCCTGATGAAGTCAGACAATTTAATCTAGCCTGGATTGCCTACCAGTCTGGAAAGCCTTAAGAAATTTGCTATAGGCCATTTTTGAGATTTGAGGGAAACAGGACCTGTTTTTGAGATGGGAACAGTAAGAGTGCCAAACTGTGTTTCCCTCTCCATTTGTCTTCCGATTAGGTTCTCTATCATGTACTTCCAGTACCCCCTTTCAAAAAAATTCCCTAAAGTCTCATTTTATCTGCAGATCCCTCCCTAACAATGCCTGTTCTGCAAAGGCCCCAACTATTTTTAGATGACAATCATAATACAAGGAACAAAGTATAAATGACCAGAAGCGTTAACCACCATCTATAGACTAAAAATACACTGCTAGTTGATATTGCAAGGGTCATAGCTTTTCCTTGACCAGTGGCTTTTATGCAAGCTCCATGGTTTATCAAAGTTTATTTTGATCATTCAGATCTTACTATCTTCTCATAAAAAGAGCATTTTCCCCTTTTATACCTCTAAAATTTATTATATGTGCTCAGGAGTTTGACTCACTGCCTGTTATAAATTCCAATATTTATTACTGTCTTAAAAGTACTCTAGAGAACATTTTGATTAAAGAATCTTACTATGAAATCATTTTTTATAATCCTCAAGATTCATGTTTTTGTAAAAGCATGTATATTATTAATATACACATATGCATACACATATTACACAGATATGTGTATGTGTATATTTTTGTGTATATATATGAAAGGTGTATTTGGAATACACAATGGAAGGGTTGTAGCTAGTAATATACATGAAGCACATGACATTTATTTAGTGATTCACTAGTCTAAATAGAAGAATTTTTACATAGATGAAAGGAACAAGGAAAAGGTCATAGATGAGGGTGAATTGTTAGTAGTAGTAAAAACAGAAGTATCCTATTTCATTGTTCCATAATATTTCTGTAACCACCCAGAAACAACAAAAACCCAGTGTTTTTTGTACTTTTTAAAGAAACTTTATTGCATTTTCCTTTTATATGTCAATTGGAAATACAACACAAGGACCCAAAATATATCCACATAATTTAAAACACTCAAATTAAAAAAAAAAAATCCTTACTGGGGTTTTGCTCTGCCTCTCCAGCATTGTTCTTTCTTGGAGGATTCTTCCTAGATTTATGATTGGGATTCCAAATAAGCGGGAATGCAGGTTAACTAACCTTAAATCCATCCACATGTCCTGTTACTTTGGTTTGAGTAATTGGTTCCCAGATGGGCAGCTCCATGAAAAGTAGTGAGAGGCAAGGAATTTTTCTGGGAATGTTGTGAAAGAAGCTTCCCTTTTCCTTCCACTGAGATGTAGTCTAAGCGCATGTGAGATGATGAGTCAGTCACCTTGCAGTCACAGTGGAAAATCCTACAGCTTCTGGGGTCATATTATTGAGCCTCCAAAAGAGGGACAGGAAGGGCTGATAGATAAAGAGAAACTTAGTCTGCAAATCCATCTATGTTGGTGGCCCTGCTTCTGAATGTTTCTGAAACTGACAAACACACTTGAACTGGTCAAGTCTCTGTGACTACTTTCTGTGACTTACAATCTGAGAGTCCTGAGACACCATCCTTGGTTAGAATTGGGTTCAGTAAAGCATTGGCAGTATGGTTTCCAAGGATATTGCTCCCAGGAAATTTCTCATCAACATCTTTTCGTGGTCAATACATTTGGGAATGCTAAATGTAACACTATATTTTTCTTCAGGAAAATGGTATTTTAAAACCCAGTCCCTTCATTAAAACTCTTTGCAGTTAAAATTAAAACTATCTTTCATGTGGCCTCGAAGATTCTGCATGAATTTACCCTTCACTATTTCTCCTGCTTCATCTTGGGTCTCTTGTTTACCACACCCTGACCACATCGACCTTGTCTTTCCTCCCATCTAGCGAACTCTTTCCTGCTCCTAGGCTCTGGGTTGGCTGTTCACTGGACTGGAATGTTCCTCTTTATCCAGCTAATTCCTACTTCTTTTTGTTTCAGCTTAAATCTCACTTCTTATCGAGACTGTTTCTAAATCCATCCTCCAATTAAATTGGTAACTCTTTCTTCATTCTAATGGCATCTTATTTTTCCTCTTCAAAACACAACCCAGTATCCTGCTATCTAAATATTTATGTCTTTATTTGTTTGACTCTCTCTTCCCATTACTTTGGAAACTCTGTGAGGACAGAAACCTCACAGGGTTTCCAAATGTCTGATTTGCTGATGGTTCTTTGAGCAATGCAGGGTACTGTTCCTGGAACACAGTAGGAACTGGATAAATATTTATTGCCTGAGTGCAATCTAGAGGCATGAGGCATCTTAGCATACTATAGAATTTCAGTAAAGAATCCTGTTTAAATTTGTTTGATCCAGAATTTCCCAAATTTATTTTAAAAGTGTACTTGTGTGAGTAATTAACATGTATGAATATTCCTCGATACTATTATTCTATAGCTCATATTTCAAAAAACACTGTTTAACATTATTCAGGCCACTTGTAGCTTAAGAACTCAAGTCTAAAAGCCTAAAGTATACTTTTATGAGCATTGGGTGAGTTTCAGCTTCAGGGGCTCTAATAAGACAAGCAACAATGATATATGAGGCCATTAATCCTGTCATCTTGGGGAGCATTATATAGCATGCATATGTTACTTTTCCTATTCTGTATTTTAGGGGGAAGATTTTAAATAGCATCATCATAGACATTTGTGTGATATTAGACTCTAAAGAACTAGTGTATACTCCCTTAGATAAAGAAATTACTAGAGAATAAAAGATGGTGAGAGAGAAGGAAGAAGCTACACTCACCTCCTCCTAGAACAAAAGTGGAATTACAACTAAATTATAAAACAATCATCCAGAGTAACAAACTAAAGACTGGCTGAAGAGAAGTCTTATAATCAGGTATTTACAGACAAAGCCACATGGAGACGGGTAGGAAGGGCAGGCTCTGCTTCCTTGGGTGGTGACTCTGCTGGGGGGCACTCCCCCTGACAAGTGTGGGGTCTCAACCCTAAGCTAGGCTTTTCAGCCCAGAGCACCAGAGCCAGGAAGAGGCACCCACATAACATCTGGCTGTGAAAAGCAGCAAGGTTTTTGTCTATTAGAGAGAGACAGGAGTCCACTAGAGACACTGGTCTTAAAGGGCCAACACACAAAATTTCATTCACAGCCACTCAACCTGAGCTCAGCAGAGGGAGGACAGAGCAGACTAGAGTTGTATCTAGAAAGTCAGGGGTTTGTGGTTCTGGGGAGACAGCTGAGAGGACAGCCACCAGGATCTCTGTTCTGAGCCATTCTACCACACCGCAGACACCACCTTTTAGGATGGAGCACTTCTCTCCATATAGCACCAGGCTGGGGGAAAGCAAAGCCCACCCTCTGGACTCCCACTGGCGCCATCCTGTCATGTGTATGCCCAGTTAATGAGTAGATTACTTTGGCCATGGTGTAGAGGTCTAGGAAGACTCAAGTGTCAATGACCAAGTTCTGTGGCTTTGGGATGGGGGCTGTTCTCCCCACTTTCCTGTGAACCTGACTGGCACTTCCCACCGATGGGAATTCCGCTATCCCTACCTTCCTGGCTTTCTGTGGACACCCTCTGAGCTCTGGTGGCCCTACTACCCAACTTCTAGTGGTGCTGCTATGCCAAGGTCAGGGTAAAATCCCGACAGACTGAGTTACGTGATTCTGGCGTGGGGGACACATCCTCCAACTTCCCTGATACCTGACCAGCAACCCTCCTCATGGGAGATCCACCAGGCCCATCGTCTCAACAGCACCACACTGCTGAGCTCTTTCTTCTCCTGGCAGAATCTGGAACAGACTGAGTTGTGTGGCTCTAGAACAGGTCCCAGTTTTCTCTTGCATGCCCAACCAGAGCAGAGCCCTCCCTTCACATAGCCAAACCTTGATCTATTTGGTCTGGTAAGTTCTGCTTGCCTTACATACACCCCACCCCAACACAAAGGTGTGGGAGCACCCAGTGGGTGACAGTTACACTTGGTATACCTGGGGACATTTGCTGAGTAGCCTCAGACCCTGCACTGATACCGAGTTTGAACCTATATTAATCTGGTGAACACCACTCAACCTGACCTAGTGACTCACTGTAAACCTACCTTATGCAACTCAAGTATTGCCAGAGGCTCTTTCAGTGACAAAAAATTAACAATCAGCCAGCAGGAGAAAGTAGGTGAAAGAGGATCTCGAGTTGCCATGGGACTTTTGATGATCTTTCCCTGGGCCTACTGCTCATAAAAGCCAGCCTAAGTGCATAGCTTTGTGTGCACAGCACAATCAAGCACAGCAGAAGCAGCCACAAACTGGATCAGTGGTAGCTCTAAACAGGTTTCCCAGGGCCAGTCATAACCAGCATCTGACATTGGCCTATATCAGGGTCCCTCCCAAGAGGCCTTCAATCAATATATCCATTGGCCAACTTCAGACAACATCAGAGCAGGATCCAATAAGCTACACAAGCAGCATATTAGCAAGCACCAGGCTGCTGAGGTAAATTTTGCTTCATGTTGTCAGAACCTAAATAGCAGCTCACACACCATCATTGAGATTGAGCCTCACAGTCAGCCATCCTGAGGGTTGATCTCACACATGAATGGGCCAATAGCAATCAAGACGCAATTACAACAAGGGGCCCACATACACCACATGAGGGACATTCCTGGAGCACCTAGCTTAGGTGATCAAGGAGATTGCATTATTGGATCTCACGGGACTCCTATTATGTAATTCCATATAATGATGATTGGGAATCATAGCAGAACTATCTAATACATAGAAACAGTCACAAAGAGGCTTCCAAAATGGGGAAATAAAGAAAGTCTTCAAATGCTTTCATTTGCTTGGTATACCTGGTATACATTTGCTGAGTAGCCTCAGACCCTGCACTGATACCGAGTTTGAACCTATATTAATCTGGTGAACACCACTCACCCTGACCTAGTGACTCACTGTAAACCTACCTTATGGAAATATCCAGAAAAAAACATTAAATTAAATGGAGGCAAGCAATTTATTGCATATAGAGTTCAAAATAATGATTATAAGGATGCTCAACAGCATGAAAAAGGACATAGAACCCATAAAAAAAGGATCAGTAAAAAGTGAAGAATACAATACTGAAGCAAAGAATATACTGGAAAGAATAAACAGTAGGTTGGATGAAAGAGAGGATCAAATCAGTGATTTAAAAGAAAAGGTGAAAAAGCACCCAATAAAAGCAGCAAAAAAAAAATAATTTTTTAAATGAGTATAGTTTGGCCTGGCCAGTTGGCTCAGTGGTAAAGCATAGGGATGGCATATGGATGTCCTGGGTTCAATTCCCAGTCCGAACACACAGAAGAATCACCCATCTGCTTTTCTACCCCTCTCCCTCTCGCTTCTCTCTCTTCCCCTCCTGCAGCTACGGCTCAGTTGGAGTGATTTGGCCCTGGATGCTGTGGATGGCTCCATGGCTTCCACCTCAGGTGCTAGGAAGAGCTCAGTTGCTGAGCAATGAAGCAACGCCTCAGATTGGCAGAGTATCACCTGCTAGTGGGCTTGCCAGGTGGATCATGGTCAGGGTGCATGCAAGAGTCTGTCTCTCTGCCTTCCTTTCTCTCACTAAAAAAAGAAAAAGAAAATGAGCATAGTTTAAGGCAGTCGTTTTCACTGCTGGTTCACGGACCAGTGCTGGGGTGCCAGAAAATCCATACCAGTCCACAAAAAAAGTTACCCATCCTTATGTTGTATGAAGGTTATAACCAAAATCAACAATCAAAAATCAAAGTTTATAGTAAGAGACAAAGAGGGACACTACACGATGTTAAAAGGAGCAATCCAACAATAGGACATAACCCTTGTAAACATTTATGTACCCAACATAGGAGTACCTAAATACATAAAGCAAATTTTGATGGACATAAAAGGAGAGATTTACAGTTATACAGTCATAGTATGGGATCTTAACACCCACTGACATTAGTGGATAATTCTTCCAAACAGAAAATCAACAAGTAAATGCAGCCTTAAATGACACATTGGGTCAGATGGATTTAATAAATACCTTCAGAGCATTTCACTCCAAATCAGCAGAAGATACACTCTTTTCAAGTTTGTTTGCAATATTTTGCAAGATAGACTATGTTAGAACACAAAACAAAGTCTCAATAAGTTTAAGAAGATTGAAATCATATTAAGTGTTTTTTTTTCCACCATAATGGTATGAAACTAGAAATCAATCACAACAAAAAATCTTAAAAACATGGAAAGAAATGGAGGTGACCTAACATGTCACTAAACAATGAATGGGATAACAATGAGATCAAGGAAGAAATAAAAATATTCCTTGAAACAAATAAAAACGAGCACAGCAACCAAAAATCTATGGGACATAGTGAAAGTAGTCTTAGGAGATAATTTCATGGCATTATAGACCTACTTCACGAAAGAAGAAAAATCTCAAATCAAAAATCTAATTTTATACTAGTAGGAAATAGAAAAAGAACAAAACCAAAGTCCAGAGTGAATAGAAGAAAGGACATAATAAAGATGAGAACTAAAATAAATGAATTTTTTTGTAAAAAATTACAAAAGATCAATGAAACCAAGAGCTGGTTCTTTGAAAAGATAAACAAGATTAATTAACATTTAATCAGATTTAACAAGAAGAAAAGAGAGGACCCAAATGAATAAAATCAGAAATAAAAGAGAAGTAAAACTGACACCAAATAATACAAAGAATTGTAAGAAAATATTACAACTATATGCCAAGAAATTGGACAATCTGGACAAAATGAATTAATTCCTAGAAACATACAGTCTTGCATAACAGAATCAGGAGGAATTGGAGAATCTGAATAGACAGATTACAATAAGTGAAATTAAAGCAGTAATCAGAAAACTCCCAATACTCAAAAGTTCTTAACCAGATAGTTTCATAGTTCAATTTTCCAAACATCCAAAGAAGAACTAACACCTATCCTCCTCAAATCTTTCAAAAATTCAAGAGGAGGGAAGAATTCCAAGCTCATTTTATGAGGCCAGCATTATCTTAATTCCAAAACTAGATAAAAACACTACAAAGAAAGGGAATTATAAGCTAATATCCTTGATGAACACAGATGTTAAAACCCTCAAGAAAATATTAACAAATCAGATCCAGCAATACATTAAGAAGATCATACACCATGGTCAAGTGGGATTTATTCTGGGTATGCAAGGTTTGTACAATTTCTGCAAATCAATAAATGTGAATATACCACATAAACAAAAAAAATGTTAAAAACTACATGATTATATTAATAGATGCAGAAAAATAATTTGATAAAAATCCAGCACCCACTTATGATAAAAACTCTCAGCAAAGTGAGAATAGAGGAAGCATACCTCAATGTAATAAAAACCATATAAGACAAATCCACAGCCAACATCATACTCAATGGACAAAAAGTACAAGCATTTTCCTTAAGATTGAGAACCAGACAAGGATGTCAATCTTCACCACTCTTATTCAACATAGTTCTAAAAGTCCTAGCCACAGCAATCATAAAAAAAGAAGAAATGAAAGGCATCCAAATTGAAAAGGAAGAAGTAAAAGTGTCATTATTTGCAGATGACATGATACTGTATATAGAGAACCCTAAGATTACACCAAAGAACTTTTACTACTGATCAATGAATTTAGTAAAGTAGCAGGATACAAAATAAATATCCAGAGTCAGTTGCATTTTTATACACTAATAATGAACTATTAGAGAAAGAAACTAAGAAAAACAGTCCCATTCACAGATGCTTTAAAAAAATCTAGAAATAAATTTAACCAAGGATGCACAAGATCTGTACTCAAAAAATTATAAGACATGGAAGAAAGAAATTGTCAAGGATACAAATAAGTGGAAGTATATACCATGTTCATGGAAAGGAAGAATTAATATCATTAAAATGTCCATACTACCTAAAGCAATCTAAAAATTAAACACAATTCCTATCAAGATACCAGTAATATATTTCACAGAACTAGGACAAATATTCAAAAACTTTATATGGAACCACAAAAGACCCTGAACAGCTACAGCAATCTTGAGAAAGAAAAACGAAGTTGAAGGAATCATGCCAACTGATATCAAACAATGCTCCAAGGTCATAGTAATCAAAACAGCGTAGTACTGGCATAAAAATAGACATGTAGATCAATGGAACAGAATGCCCAGAAATAAATCAACACCTTTATGGTCAATTAATATTCTACAAAGAATGTAAAAGCATACAATTGGATAAAGATAGTCTATTCAATAAATGGTGTTGGGAAAATCGGACAGATATGAGCAAAAAAATTAAACTAGATTACCTTCTTATACTATACACAATAAACTGAAAATGGATTAAAGACTGATATATTAGACTCAAAATCATAAAAGTCCTAGAAGAAAACAGGCAGTAAAATCTTAGACATTTCTTATGGCAATATTTTTCTGATATATTACCTTGGGTAAGGAAAAAAAAAAGAAAAAATAAACAAGTGGAACTACATCAAACTGAATTTTTTTGCACAGCAAAGGACACCACCAACAAAATGAAATGACAACCCATAGAATGGGAGAACATATTTGCCAATGATACATTAGATAAGGGATTAATATACAGAATTTATAAAGAAATTATACAACTCAACTTCAAATAAACAATTTAGTTTAAAAATGAACAAATTACTTGAATAGATATTTCTTTCAAAGAGGACATATAGATGGCCAATAGACATATGAAAATATGCTCAACATTATTATTCATCAGAGAAATGCAAATTAAAACCACAATGAGATATAACCTCACACCTGTCAGAATGGCTATCATTAATAAATTAACAAGCAACAAGTTTTGATGAGGACAGGGAAAAAAGAAAACCTTCATGCACTATTGGTGGGAATTCCGATTGGTGCAGCCACTGTTAAAAGCAGTATGTTGGCCCTGGCCAGTTGGCTCTGCGGTAGAGCATCGGCCTGGTGTGCGGGGGACCTGGGTTCAATTCCCAGCCAGGGCACATAGAAGAAGCGCCCATTTGCTTCTCCACCTACCCCCCCTTCTTTCTCTCTGTCTCTCTCTTCCCCTCCCGCAGTGAGGCTCCATTGGAGCAAAGATGGCCCGGGCGCTGGGGATGGCTCCTTGGCCTCTGCCCCAGGTGCTAGAGTGGCTCTGGTCGCGGCAGAGCGACGCCCCGGAGGGGCAGAGCATCGCCCCCTGGTGGGCAGAGCGTCGCCCCTGGTGGGTGTGCCGGGTGGATCCCGGTCGGGCGCATGCGGGAGTCTGTCTGACTGTCTCTCCCCATTTCCAGCTTCAGAAAAATACAAAAAAAAAAAAAAAAAAGTTTGTATTTGCCTCAAAAAAAAAAAAAATAGAACTGGCTTATGCCCCACTAATTCCACTTGTGGGAATTTATCCAAAGAAACCTAAAACACTAATTTAAAAGTGTTTATGCACCCCTATGCTGATTACAGTGCTTTATCCAATGGCCAAGATTGGAAAACAGCCCAAGTGTCCATCAGTGGAAGAATAGATAAAAAATCTGTGGTACATTTACACAATGGAATACTACTCTGCTGTAAAAAAAGGAAATCTTACACTTTGCCACAGCATGGACAACCCTGGAGAGCATTATGCTAAGTAAAATAAGCCAGTCAGATAAAAAGTACCACATGATTTCACTTATATGTGGAATCTAATGAATAAAATTAACAAACAAAATAGAAACTGACTCAGAGATAGAGAACAGACTGAGAGAAAGAGTAGAGTATAGTTGGGTGCTGGGTGACAAAAGTGAAGAGATTAGCAAAAACAAAACAGAAACAGCAACAACAACAAAAAACTTGACACAGAGAACAGTATAGTGATTACCAGAGGGCAATGGAGTGGGGGAATAGAGACAGTAATGGGAGGGGGGATAAATGGTGACAGAAGACTTGACTTGGGGTGGTGAATGCACAGTACAATATATAGATGATGTATTACAGAACTGTACACCTGAAACCTATATAATATTATTAACCAATGTCATCCCAATAAATTCAATAAAAGTGTTTTAAAAATAAAAATAGAAACAATAAAAAAGATATTACTTATTGTGCATTGAAGATTATTGTTCTAGCTTTATTATTTAGGCATCCCTTAAATTAGATAATGGCAGTCAAATACATTGTTATGAGAATTAGATACTACCCCAGGACATGTTCTAAAGTTTATATGAGAATAGGCCAAAATCTTAATAAATGATAATAATTTTAGTCATGTGCCATTTACATTTGAAATGTTTATTTTATCGATATAGAAAATTCCATATAAGTGACTTTTTTTATTTCCAAACATTTAAAGCTGGCCCTTGCATTACTTTCCCATAAGAATTTTGAGCTTAACTTTTTAACTGAGCTCTGCCAAAAACAGATGAGACAATTTCCGTAATATTTCAAATGACCACACACATCAACAATCAAATCTTCAAGCCCAGGGTCCTAATTCCAGAGCACAGTGGAATGCAGAAAGCATTGAAATTGTCCATTAAGCTGAGCAGGTGTAGAGTGAACTATCATTTGATCAGCCAGCTTGAAATCTGCCACAAACGCAGCTTTCCTTCCAAAGGCCTGAGCTCCTCGCTAACCATGCACAGGCATGGCTTGCTCAAGGAAGGGCTGGGAAAATGTCATCGGGAGGACCTGACACTCCTCTTTCTTCTGCTC
Source organism: Saccopteryx bilineata (assembly GCF_036850765.1). Taxonomy (NCBI): domain Eukaryota; kingdom Metazoa; phylum Chordata; class Mammalia; order Chiroptera; family Emballonuridae; genus Saccopteryx; species Saccopteryx bilineata. Next base: position 28,456,773 of record NC_089492.1, read on the forward strand.
ATCTAGATCTGCTTTCCCATCTTTATTTTGAGCCAATGGATTGCAAACCAAACATACCAAGGAATGTTAGAATTTTTCATACATGATTTGCCCAACACCATCTGTGATGGGTTTGTTGATGTGTTCAAATTCAACAGCTGTGGAAGGTAAGAGTTTTTTTTCTTCTTCTTACCCCCAAGTGGAATATAAACCAAACCCTCACTCTCTTGGTGGCATTTATGAAGCCTGAGCAACAAAAGGGATACCCTTTTCACTGAACCTGAGAGCAAGATAGGAGACAGAGGATCTTTTAAATTAAATAATGCACAGATTTCCTATAAGAGACAGACCTTAGCTATGCCCAAATCTGTGCCCTGTAAAGATTTAGCACTGAGATCAGACCAGTAAGTTTTACTAATTGGCTTCCTTCAGTTTCCCAAACCCTCCTTAAATTAGAAGCCTCTTTAGTTTCATCTAGGGGAGAAACACAACTATTGGAAGTATATGATGGATATTTTCAGCTAAAGGAGAAAGAAGAGTAAGACTGGGAAGAGGAGGGAGGTGCTGTGTGAAAGTTGACCTTTAAGGCCAATGGTGAAAGGCTGAAGGAAGAGGAAACTTTCAAAGAAACAGACTTCATGGGGAGTAGGAGAGGCAAAGATTGGACAGAGGAGAGTATGGTTGTCAGAAATAAATATATAGAAAAACTCCCACTGGCCACCAGGTAGGACACTGCTGTAAGCAGACTGTTCTGCAGAAAGGGTTGCTCTACACATTCCTATAGATGACTTGTATGTGACCGATGAGAGAACATGAAGACATTTGCAGTGATGAATTGTATTGTCCCTTTTATCCAATCTGAATTAAGGTCAGAGTAGGGAGGTTTTTACAAAGGTTAAAACAAACACCTCACACAACCTGTCATATCCAGGAATAAATCTATTCAGCTGTTCTTTGTAGTTATTTGCATACTTTAAGACAAAATTCTAAATCACTTTATACAATATCAATCATACATATACTAAGGTATATATAGAATTCCAGGCACATATAAGAAGCTCAATGAATGGCAGAATTAAAACAAAAAACAGCTAAGATTCTACCTGCATGAATACACACTCACACAAACACACACACTATCATTGCCTTTAAGAGTGATGATTTTACTGATATAGATTATTAATGGTTTCTATTTGTTCTGACGGTGCTTTGAGCTCTGAAGATAATTGTGATCATTTAAAACAAGAGAGTTTTACTATTGAACTCTGATATTAAAATGAGAACAAAACATTTGTGTTCCTGCAAGTTCAAACCAAGTTTTTTTATGTAGTAGAGACTTCACATCACATCTTTTCTTCTCTTTGGGGTCAGTGATGGTTTCCCCAGTGGTGGGCAACACTCTTGAGCCATGAGGTGACTGTCATTTCACCAGGCTTTAGATACCATACAATGAGCATGGGTATTTCCATTTGAGAATGCAAAGTAGATTAAATAATATTTTTAAGCCTCAAATTAAGTTTAAGTGCATGTTCAAATAAAAATATATCTTAAAAAAGACAGATTATATTTCTTCTAAAAAATATTTATTCAGTTAATTTTTTAAATATATGAAAAGGGCCAGGAGTAAATCATCAAAGAAAGTTTTAATGACCTTGGACAAAAAATAAAAAATTCAAAAAATTCTCAAATGAAAGAAACAAAGGGGAAAAAAGAAACAGGCATCAAGAAATTAAACTTTAATAAACCAAAAACATAATCAGCTAAAAAAATATAAAAATAGGAAACAGAAAATTAAGAAAATAAGATTAATAGTTTTTTTTAATGTGAGAAGAAACCACCAACAAATAGAAGAAAGAGGAGCTTAATTGTATTTAAAGTGCAGACATGAGATTGACGACAGCTAAATACACGCGTGTGCCTCAGTAGGGAGACTTTAGAATAATAATAAAAGTCTTTGTCCTGACCCGTGGTGGCACAGTGGATCAAGCATCGACCTGGAACACTGAGGTCACTGGTTTGAAACCCTGGGCTTGCCCAGTCAGGGCACATGTGGGTGTTGATGCTTCCTGCTTCTCCCTCTTTCTCTCTCTCTCTCTCTCTTTCTCTCCCCCCTCTCTAAAATGAATAAATTTTAAAAAATCTTTAAAAAAATAATATTTACAGCAAAATGGTGGGATCTTGATAACATGATACGAAGCGAAATAAGTAAATCAGAAAAAACCAGGAACTGTATTATTCCATACGTAGGTGGGACATAATAGTGAAACTAAGAGACATTGATAAGAGTTTGGTGGTTACGGGGGGGAGGGGGGAATGGGAGAGGGAAAGGGGGTGGAGAGGGGCACAAAGAAAACAAGATAGAAGGTGACAGAGGACAATCTGACTTTGGGTGGTGGGTATGCAACATAATTGAACGACAAGATAACCTGGACTTGTTATCTTTGAATATATGTATCCTGATTTATTGATGTCACCCCATTAAAAAAATAAAATTATTAAAAAAATAATAATAATAAAACAAGTCTATGTATTTCAATGTAAAGCAGATTAAGAGAGATGCTGCAGAGTCACATAGAGTGTTATATTAAAATAAATATACATATAAAACATCCAATTTATGCATCAACTGATGCTCCAGTTTAAAGTTATATCCAGATCTGCAGCCTGGGCTTCAGGTGTGCTTGGGTGTGAAGGGAAGGCTTATAGGGTGAGACTACCAAGAACCTACTCCTCTGATGGGAGAAAACGACCTGGGAAGAGTTCATTTTAAAGGAAAATAGGACAAGAGTTAGGATTAGCCAGTAACAACACGTTAGTCATCTGAGGGGCAGGCCTGTCGGAAAAGAGCCTGGTATCTCTCATTCGGCGTCTGCCATATGTTGAGTTCTCCCACAATCCACCCCGCCCCAGGAGAGACATCCTCCACACCTCCCTCCCCTCTTTCTCTTCCTCTCCACACATGTACATCTGAGGCCTAGAGAAAGCAGTTTGATCACTCTAAAAGCAATCAACAAACCAAACAAGAATCAAATGATGTTTAATTCCTATCCTTATAAAGACCATTCTCTTTTCTGCCATTGTAACATAAAAGAGTAAGAGAGAGATCTTTTCTCTCTTCCATGGATAATGTATCACAGATCTCCGGAGAACATAGCCTGCTGTTGGCATCAGAAGAGCCCAGCAAGGGCCTGGAGGGCAGGGCACTTGGTGAGGCATGGATGTAGCCCTGAGTGATGGGCACATCCAGGCGCAGCACGTCCTCTCCTAAGGGGTTATCAGCATGTGAGCTCCTGCAGAGGCAGCGAACCCGGCAAAGAAAGTGGCACCTGCCACATGAGAACAGAGCGATTTCTTGTGGTGCCTACTTGAGACATCCCCATGGAACTCCCAGGAACAGTGCAGCCACTCAAGGAGAAGCTGAATTTCCATGAAGTGTTGGTACAATAAGAGTGAGAGAAACAAATACTTGTCGACAAATTGTAACTCTGCCTTGGTTTGAGACTAGAGTGGTCTACAGAACTGAGGCTATCTAAAATGATAGAAGGTACAGAATGTGCAGTAGCATTCCAAATGCAGAGGAAAAGTCACTGGCATCTAAAACGTTTGCCAGCTATTATGCTCAACCAAGCCTCCTTTTCAGAATAAGGTCAAAATAAAGACAACTCAGGTACACAAAAACAGAGATTTATTACACAAAAATTCACATGAATTAACTTCTAAAGGATGTCCTTAAAGACAAAGATCTGAGATATGTGATGAATGGTAAGCAAAGAAAATTTTAAATATAATTTAGTAGAAATTTATGAAATTTTAAATATGCATCATTTGTAAGATTAGAAATTGAAGATTGAATTGAGAGAAGCACATAACACTACCCAAAATGGGTGACTGGAGTTAACCCCCCTTTTTTTTAATTAAGAAGAGAGGAGGCAGAGACAGACTCCTACATGCGCCTGACTGGGATCCACCCACAAGCCCACTAGAGGGGGATGCTCTGCTCATCTGGGGCATTGCTCCATTGCAACCAGAGCCAATTTTCAGCGCCTGAGGCAGAGGCCATGGAGCCATCCTCAGAGCAGGAGGCCAACTGGCTCTAAACTGGCTCTAATCAAGTCTTGACTACAGGAGGGAAGAAGAAAAGACAGAGAAGGGGGGTGGAGAATCAAATGGGTGCTTCTCCTGTGTGCCCTAATCCAGAATCAAACCCAGGACCCCACACGCCAGGCCGATGCTCTACCATTAGCCAACCCACCAGGGCCTGGAATTAATCCATTTTTAAGATGCTTGTATTGTCTGACCAGGCGGTGGTACTGTGGATAGAGCATCAGAATGGGATGCAGAGGCCTCAGGTTTGAAACCCGGAGGTTGCCCTCTTAAGCGTGGGCTCATCCAGCTTGATGGGATGAGCAGATCTCTGGCTTGAGCTCAAGGTTGTCGCTGGCTTGGGTAAGGGGTCAGTAGCTCTGCTGTAGCCACTGACCCCCTCAGGGGCCATAAGGGAGAATTGATGCTTCTCATTCTCCCATCCTCTGTGTCTGTGTCTGTCTCTGTCACAGATGCTTGTATTATTTGGAAAAAGAATAAAGGTAATCACTACTTTTAAAATTTATTGGGTTACTTTAGTATTTTCAGATATGTAGTATAACCATTAAAATATAAAAAGAATAGTTTATATCTCCTAAACAATCAGAGAAAAAGTCAAGAATGAGTAAAAAACTAGAGTAGAAGTGAGCAAATAGAAAGTAGAATATAAAGTGGTAGAAATAATTCCAGTATATCAGTGATTATAATATATGTAAAAAATAATTTATTCTTCAAAATCAAAGATTTTTAGATTGAATAAATAAAATCTCATTTTATATTATTTTTAAAAAAACAAACAAGTTTAAATTTAAAAATAAAGAATTATGTTGTATAAATATAAAATGAAACAAGGCTAATTAGCTATATTAATAACACAAAAAATCAATTTTAAAGCAAATAGTAATATTAGTGATAAAGAGGATCATCACATAATTATAAAATTTTTTATTCATAAAGACATTACAGCAATTTTAAACTTTAAGGCACGTATAATAAAATGATCAAAATATAAAGTACTGTTATCTCCACATAGGAAATGGACAAATCAACTGTGAATTTTGGACATTTTAATACTTCTCCCAGAGTAGTGGTATACAAGCAGATAAAAGAATTTGATAAGGCTATGGAATATTTTAACATACCTAACAAGTTTTAGTGTATATAGACAGAACACTTAACGCAATCCATTGCAACTCCCCCCAAACATATCTTTCTTTATTAACAAAGAAAGACTATATAGCCAGCATAAAGTCTATCTGCTTATCTATTGATCAATCCATCGATCTAAATTCATAATGTACAAGTCCACATAGCATCTCATAACAGTTTTCAATATCTTTATTTACAGGCACATTTATTCAAATTCAGTTTTAGAAATCAAAAACAAAGTGTACCACTTGACCAGGCGCTGGCACAGTAGTCAGAGTGCCAGACTGGGATGCAGAGGACCCAGGTTCAAGACCCCGAGGTCGCCAGCTTGAGCGCGGGCTCATCTGGTTTGAGTAAAGCTCACCAGCTTGGACCCAAGGTCACTGGATAGAGCAAGGAGTTACTCGGTCTGCTGAAGGCCCACAGTCAAGGCACATATGAAAAGCAATGATCGATGAACAACAAGGTACCACAACAAAAAACTAATGATTGATGCTTCTCATCTCTCTCCGTTCCTGTCTGCCTGTCCCTGTCTATCCCTCTCTCTGACTCTCTCTCTCTGTCTCTGTAAAAACAAACAAACAAAAAAAGTGTACCATTAAAATATTCTTAAAGCTTGACCAGGTGGTGGTGCAGTTGATAGAGTATCAGAATGGAACACGGAGGACCCAGGTTCAAAACCCTGATGTCACAAACTTGAGCACGGGCTTATCTGGTTTGAGCAAGGCTCAACAGCTTGAGCCCAAGGATGCTGGCCTGAGCAAGAGGTTACTGGGTTGGCTGAAGCCCCCTGGTCAAGGCACATATGAGATAGCAGTCAATGAACAACTACCGTGTCGCAACAAAGAATTGATGCTTCTTATCTCTCTCCCTTCCTGTCTGTCTGTCCCTATCTGTCCCTCTCTCTGTCTCTATAATATATTATATATATATTATATATATTATTAAAGAAGAAGAAATGGAATAGAAAATTTAAAAATACTCCAAAGAGATCATTATTTCAAAATAATTAAATTATATAATTAGAGATGAGGCAAAGACTTAAAATTTAGATAATATTGTAAAAAACATTTAGAAATATATATTAAAATTTAACTAAATTAACAAATTTCTAGATATTAAAAGTACCAAAATTGTCACAAAAAATAGAATTCTGAGTAACCCTTAAACAATTTAATAGTTTTAACCAGTAGTTTAATCTTTACCCCAAATACCATTTCATAAACTTGATATTTTGGTTCACCTTACTACCATTGCCCTCCCCCCAAACATATCTTTCTTTATTAACAAAGAAAAATTAACTCTTGGAATACACAAGAATGTAAAAAATAAATGTAAAAGGATTAAAACTTAATACATAATATTTTTTCAGCTTCTGTAATTGTATATACAGGAAACTCAAAATTATAAGTGGAAGAATTATTATTAGAATTAATTGGGCCCTGGCCGGTGGCTCAATGCATAGAGCAGGGGTCCCCAAACTTTTTACACAGGGGGCCAGTTCACTGTCCCTCAGACCGTTGGAGGGATGGACTATAAAAAAAAACCCAACTATGAACACATCTCTATGCACTCTGCATATCTTATTTTAAAGTAAAAAACCAAAATGGGAACAAATACAGTATCTGAAATAAAGAAAAAGTAAATTTAAATCAACAAACTGACTAGTATTTCAACGGGAACTATGGTCCTGCTTTTGGCTAATGAGATGGTCAATGTGCTCCTCTCACTGACCACCAATGAAAGAAGTGCCCCTTCCAGAAGTGTGGCGGTGGCCGGATAAATGGCCTTAGGGGGCCACATGTGGCCCATGGGCCATAGTTTGGGGACCCCTGGCATAGAGCATCGGCCTGGCATATGGATGTCCTGCATTGATTCCTAGTCAGGGAATTCAAGAGAAGTGACCATCTGCTTCTCCCTACTTCTTTATCTTCCTTCTCTCTCTCTCTTTCTCTCTCTCATCCCCTCCCACAGCCAGTGGCTCGATTAGTTCAAACATGGCCCCCAGTGCTGAGGATAGCTTGGTACTCAAGCTTCGGCTCCGACGGCATTGCCAGGTGGATCCTGGCCTAGGCACATGCAGAAATCTGTCTCTCTATCTCCCCTCCTCTCACTAAAAAAAAGGCCAAAGAATTAATTGGAGATTTTATCAGGATTAATATATAATTAATACACTAGAATTCATTTTATTATACCAGACAGAAAAATGTTAGACAAGAATTTTTTTAACCATTTTCAATAACAGCTGTAAACAAAAGGTACCTGAGAATAAACCTAGTAAATGATGCATAAAAATATTTTGGATAAATTTATCAAACTTTTAAAAAATTTTAAGGAAGGCCTATATAAATAGAAAGATAAATGGTTATGGAATAAGATATAATAACTTAACAACATCAATTTTAATTTTCTTTCAATTAATCTATAAATTCAGATAAAATTCAATATTTTTTTCTGATGAATGTTAAATTTATATGAAAGATCAAAGGGCCAAGAAGAGCTAAAAAATTCTTGAAAAAATAGCTAAAGAAAATGACTTTTAAGACATCAAAACTTTTTAAAGCGATAGTTAACAAGACAATGTGATAGAGAAAGTGCATTGGACAAATAGTCTAACAAAACCAAATGAAAGGGTCAGAAATGACACAAAGCCCATGGCAGTAGGTGCAGGGCATAGATTCAATACAGATAAATGGGAAAAGGAAGGGTTACTCTTCAACAAATGATACTAAAAATGATACTATATAACTATGTGGGGAAAAAATGGAAATGAGTATTTACCTCAGAAGATACATGAAACAATCCCAAATGGATTACATCAAGACTTAAATCTGAAAGACAAAACTTTAAGCCTTTTAGAAAAATCTGTAGGGCAATAATTTTATAAGGTGTAGTTAGGAAAGAATTTCTTAAACAAGACTCTAAATATCCAAACTATAAACTACTTCTACAGGTCTATAAGAAAAAGACAACTCTAAAGAAAAATGAGCAAAGACATGGACAGGGATTTCACTGGACACATGTGACCAAAAAAATGTGAAAAATGCTTAACTTTGATAATACAGTAATGAAATAACATTTCACACTGACTTGACTTGAAGAAATTTTAAATGCTAAATCAAACATTGATGAGATTATAAAACAAAAGGAATTTTCATTCACTATTGGTTGATATTTAATAGGGTCACCTTTTTTAGAAGACAAAACCAAGCCTCACCTAGTAAGTTGACATGAAATTGTATTAACTCTACAATAGCTATTTCACTTGTAAAGCGTATGCCCTAGAGAAACACTTGTACATATTTACACAGAACATGAATGTTCACAACAGCATCATTCCTGTTATTAAAAACACTACTGACACCAAAAAGTCCATCAAAAGGACAGATTCTTTTTAAAGTAGCAATCCATACAATAAAATATTTTATTTTATATAAAAATGAATAAGCCTCAGGTATCCACAGAAATGTGAATAAATCAAGCAAGATGTCTTTCAGTAGGTGAACTGGATAAACTGTAGTTCACATAGACAATGAAATATTATGTCATACTAAGAAGAAATGAGCTATCAAGACACAAAAAGCCATGGAAGAAATTTAAATGCATGTTACTAAGCAAAAGAAGCCAATCTAAAAAGACTACACACTATATGCTTCCTACTATATGACATTCTGGAAAAGGCAAAACTATAGAGAGAGTACAAAGATCAGTGTTTGCTATATGACATTCTGGAAAAGGCAAAACTATAGAGAGAGTACGAAGATCAGTGTTTGCCAGGGGTTCGGGGTGGGGGATAATAGGTGGAGCTCAGAGGATTTTTAGGGCAGTGAAAATACTCTGCGTGCTATAATTATGGATACGTGTCACTGCACATTTGTCCAAATCCATAGGGTGTACACCCCCAAGAATGAACCCTAAGGTAAGCAAGCTGTGATGCTGAGTGATTATGATGTGTCAATGTAGGTTCAATTGTAACAAATGTACCACTCTTGTGGGGGGTGTTGGTAAGAGGAGAGGCTATGCATGTGTGGGGACAGGGCGTATAGGGAAACTCTGCATTTTCTAAATTTGTGTACCTAAAATGACTCCAGAAAAAGATGGTCTGAAAATATATGTTACATAATAAGCAAAACAAGCAAGTCAGAGAAGAACAAATACATTGTAATTTCATTCATGTAAACTTCAAAACCAAGCAAAACTAAATACCATATTCTTTTGGAATATAGATATATGTGGGAATATAATAAGGAAGACAAGGCAATGACTAATGGAAAATACAGGCTAATGGGGAGGAATGGTGAGATGCACCACACAGAGGGATCTAAAAATGTTAGTAAGGTTCTGTTTCCTAAGCTGGCTGGTGGGTCCATGAACGGTCATTTTACTATTATTGTTATTGTTGTTGTTTATACAAACAGGCACATTATATTCCCTTTTATATACATATTTTATTTTGAATTGAAGTACATATATTCAATGTATGATATAGTTTATGTATTTTTGCTGGCAGGGGAATTGTCCACATGATTCCAATGCTCACCAGCTTGAACCCACAGGTCACTGGCATGAAAAGGTCAAGGTCGCTGGCTTGAGCCTGGAGACACTGGCTCAGCCTGGTTCAAGGCAATTGTCACACAACTAAGGTGAAAGCAACTACAAGTTGATGCTTCTCATCTTCACTCTCCTTTCCCCTCCCTCTCTGCCTCTCTCTCTCAAAAAAAAAAAAAAAAAAAAAAAAGAAGCAGGGGCAAGAGTCGGCCATACTTTCCCTCCTCAGCACAGCGATGTTGGAGCACAGTGGCAGTATATCATCATGGTCCTCACTGGAGTAGACAGCAGCAAGGGAAGCATCTATAAATTTTTAAATGGTATTGGTTCAGGGATAGGAAGTCTAATCAGTGAACACTTAGAACAAACAAGGGTACAAGGATGATTATCACCAAACCGAAACATGAATCCTTTAGTCAATCCTGAAGACATGGGAAAAAACAAACATGGCTTAAGCCAAAAGAAAATGTTTTAGATCACTCAGGTTCCAGTAGCATTGCTGGAAAGGGCTATAGTCAGAAACTATTACTTTATTTTGATCTGCAGTGCACAACCAGCTACTGTGTCCTGAAGAAATATAAGATAAAAGTGCACATGTAATTAAACCAAGCATAAAAGTTTTTCTCATTCAGTTTCATGAATATTACAGGTTTTCCAAATCACTAGATCCTTAATGTTTTAAAGCAAACTCCACAAAACAACATGTTTTGGAAAAAATAAAAATCAATGTCAATCACTTTTGATCCTGCTGTTCCTGTGCAGAGCTAAAATTAGTAATGCATTGCATCGCTTGTTCAACATGACCTGAAATTATTAACATGTTCTGCAAGAAGCTGACCTTCTTCCAGAAGGCCTCTTCATCGCAGACAGGGTAGCTTTTCTGCTTTTTCAACAACAGCTTTAAAATGAGGCTATTATGCCCTGCCTTCCACAAGAAATAATAGTAATTGATTGCTGAGCTACTTAAAAAAAAACTACGTGATTCTATGAAATAATGAAAAAGTATTGTTATATTTGAACATTTTTTCATCTAATGAACTCTTCAGATTCTTTGATTGGGACCATTCCAAAAATTATAAATTAAGAAGAAATGTGTGTTCTCTCCCAAAGGGTAGTTGAACTTTGCTCAGAATGCTTAAGAAAACATCCGGTGGGATATTTGTTCATGGACCTATGTCAACTCATCTTCAAGATTTCCCTTCTAGAAGAGTACAACAGTTACAAGTCCAAATGCCATGAATATTTTAGCAACACTAAAATCTCATCTAGTAGCCACAGAGCAGTTCTAACCAGCTACTGCTGGAGGCCTGATCATGTTGTTTATGCAACAGAAGGTTAAAGGATAACGTAAAATTATAAGAATTACAGTTGGTTTGGAAACTAAACCCTAAAGATATCTTCAAGCAAATGAAAAATATATGTTTGTGTTTGTGTGAGTATGTGTGTCTGTGTGTGTTTAGTACTCCTCCATTGAGAAGCATTTAAACTGAAAAGTTAATAAATAAAAATGTCCACGAAGATCTTGACAGAAAAGAGTGGAGCCATAGACTATTATGGTATTTGCTAGAGGAGATGAGGTTATGGGTGGGCCCAGAGGTTCTGTCCGCTCTTTCTTGGGTCTCCTCTCCCACCAGTCAGAGCAGCAGGCGTCTTTCTGATGGTGGCATCCAGAGACAGGAGCAAAGGTCATGAACGTGTGAGTCTACAAAGAGAGGAATTTAAAAGGAGATTACTTGGATAGTTCTTCTGTGCTTTTGATCTCTTAATCAAATTATGTGTAAAAAGTTACATGGCTCAGCCATTCTAAAAACAGCCTGGATTTATTTTCCTTCATTGAAGTCTTTTCAGCAAATCCTGTTGAGAAGCTATTACGAGCAAGTTTTCAACTGAAGACCAAGTACAGTCCTAGGATCTGACCAGATTTAAGTAGGAATCTGAAAAAGTAAATAGAAATCAGATAAATATAATGAGAAACCTACTATGTGCTCAGCGCTGGTCTGCATGTGAGGGGACATAGTCACTGCAGGCCTGATAGCATCTCTGGCTTCTCTCCCTCATGCTCAGCATACCCAGTCATCCTAGCCCCTGAGTTCATCTAATCACCATGGTTCTGCCCACCCCACTGTCTTCACAGCCACCCTTCCTTCTCCCTGTTGTGGTCTCCATTCCCTTCTTTCTCTACTTCATTACTATGTTTCATTTAGAGCTCAATAAATATCTCAATCACATTTTTCTTAAGAAACCCTCCCTGACCCTCTAGGCCAGGCTACTTTCTTACTATATATTGTATTAACATCTTATACTTTTGCTTCTTAACATTTATCACAATTAAAATTAATTAATAAGATGAATAATTTATTAGTCATTTGATATCTATCTTCCTTGCTAGTATACTAAGCTTCATAGAAGCAAGGTTATAAGGTTATGTATGTCTTCTTCCTGACTCTATCCAGGGGTCCCCAAACTATGGCCCCCTGAGGCCATTTATCCGGCCCCCACCACACTTCTGGAAGGGGCACCTCTTTCATTGGTGGTCAATGAGAGAACTCCTGAAGTACTGTATGTGGTGGCGCCACAAAGTGTGGCGTCACTCACGTATAGTACTACTTCCGGTGACGCGAAACGCATGCATCATAGCTCCGGAAGTGCGCCATATCACTTGTTACGGCTATCAGTGACAAATATGGAACCAGACATTGACCATCTCATTAACCAAAAGCAGGCCCATAGTTCCTATTGAAATACTGGTCAGTTTGTTGATTTAAATTTACTTGTTCTTTATTTTAAATATTGTATTTGTTCCGTTTTGGTTTTTTACTTTAAAATAAGATATGTGCAGTGTGCATAGGGATTTCTTCATAGTTTTTTTTATAGCCCAGCCCTCCAACGGTCTGAGGGACAGTAAACTGGCCCCCTGTGTAAAAAGTTTGGGGACCCCTGCTATACACAATAACTAGCACATAGTAGACACACAATAACTATTAGAGAAAGGAAGAAATGGAGGAAGAGACAGAGAGAGAGAGAGAAAAAAAAATACATATGTGGCTCAGGAAGTTTTTCTGCCTACCATCCTTTCTTTGTATAACTGCCAACATCATTCCAAGAGGCTTAGGTGGTAGCGCTTGCACCCTGGACTAAGTGGCCCAGGCTTCTCCATACCCCTGGTCACCGTGACTTATTCAGAGATGGGCATGTGTTTCCAACTGAGTCAGTTATTATTCTGTCCAAGATTTCTAAGAGCTTTTGGAAGAGATGCTCTTGTTTCTTCTTAAATCATAAGATGAAAAGAAAATTGAAATGAAGAATTTGCAGTCATTTTCATTTGCCACATGGAACAAGTATTCAGCAGCAGGAAGAAATCAGGCCGAAACTCATATATAGCTGATTGAGACATGGAGACAGAATGTTTGGGAACGAATGGTAAGAGCAAGACAGGTGGCCTTGTGACATCCTGCTGGCCCCACCTCCAGCCACACATGAAGGATTGTCTCCCTGCTTATGAAGTTTGCAGTTACACAAATCCATCCATTTGCTTTACATTTAAGTTGGGTTTCTCTTACTTGGTGTGGCGAGGGGTGAGGGGTGACAAATACAGGAGTTGAGGGGTTTATTTCAACAAAAGTCTAAGCCATCTCTCAGTATAAATTAATATGTTGTCCTCATAACATCCCCAGTGCCAAGAGCAGTTCCTGGCAGATGACAGGAATCCAGTAAATACTTTGTGACTGACTGATGGAAGAATGAATGACCTAATAGTAACTGAATATTTTCAAAGTCACAAATAAAGGAAAGAAGTTAAGAGAATGTATAATTTCAACATGAGATACAGAGCTGTTGCATGGTTGGGGGGCAATTCAACCTGAGCAGCCACAACAGGTGGACTAGGAACCAATTATAATCAGTGAACATGTAATGGATTGGAATACGGAAGACGGGGCTTGTGTCTTAGCTCTATCATTTATTCATACTGGACTCGGGGCAAGTTAATAAATTCTTAGGTCTTCAGCTTTCTTATTTTCCAACTACTGATAATATTTATCATTAGTAGGACTATATAGTTGTTGCTAAAAGGAAAACATGGAAAGAGTACAGAATTGAATGAGACAGTAAAAGAAAGCACGTAAATCCAATCAAGCATTCCTTAGATACACATGCACACATGCATGCGCACAACAGGAGAAGTAGGTTACAATTTCAGTTGAGCACAATAGACCTGATGCCCCATAGATAGCACAAAAATCAATGGTCCAACATTTCAACTGTGGTTCTAGGAGAATCATCTGGAAGCTTTTTGCTTCTCGGCTCCATATCTTAGGTTCTGGTTTCTTGCAGAGAAGTGACTTTATTCTGGTCCTGAGTTTATGGGTTCATAATCTCACTGTGTCTGAGATGGTAATTCTCTTTTTGGGGTCTTTTAAATTCTATAAAGACTTAGAAATAAAAGCCAAATTCAATCCTTAGTATTAAAAAGTTATATTAAATTCCAAATGATATCTGTGTTTGTTATTTAAGGCATTTGTATGTTTGAGAGATGTAACATATCAAAGTTTTGTAATTTGTAAGTGAACATCCTTAGAAAATTTAGTCAAGAGTATTGGAATATCTAAGAGAATTTTATTTTATTGCACTAAGTTTAATGTATCAATAAGAGCTCTGCCATTTATTATCTGTGTGACTTTGAGCAAGTTGCTCAATACTTTAATACTTCAGTTTCCTCACCTATAAAATAGATGTCAGACTAGTTAGTAACTTTATGGAATTGAGGTGGGAATTAAATGCATTAATATACGTAAAACGCTTAGAAGAGTATCTGGCATAGAGTAAGCACCATGTGAATGTTTAGCTGTAAGAATTTAGAAAGCTGTTACAAATGAAGGTCATATAAGTGTGCCCTGTCATACACTTAAATCACTTAAGAAAATTAAAAAGTTAAATTTACAAGTGTAGGTAAAATATTTTTAAAATCTAAGTTTTAAATGTCATTGATTGTTTAAGGTTTTAATCTGTTCAAACTGAATTAATTAATTGCTGTTTTGACACATGTAATGTGATTTTATTTTCATATAAAGAATAGTCAACACACTGATAAAAGTTCAAGATCTATAGATTGAATTGAAAGGCTAAAATAGAGCTAAGTTTTTAAAATCTGTTAAATTTAATAAATCAAATATTAATCCAGAGCTCAAGTAACTACAAAGAGTTACATTTGTTCAACAAGAATTACTTCTGCTCTTAACCTGAAAATAAAATTTGCGTCGAGAAATATTAGTTCCTATTCATCAGTGTGAAAGTCTAATAGAATTGCATTTTAGCATTTCTCAGACTATCTAACAATATGTATTAGGAAACTCTCTATACTATATGCTGTTGTTCTTGAAGAATCGAGTGCTTGTTAGCAAAGCTGTTTAAATGTATTCATCCTATTCAATAGATTCCCAACATTACTCTCCCAAGGAGCCTTTTATTTATGTACATCTGTCATCCTTTAGGGACAGCAGTTTGTGAACTTTAAGCCTTAGACCAACAGAAAGCCTATAAATCAGCAACGTCAGTGTATCTGGGATACTAACTCCTTTCACCCAGCAGCCAAGAGGGCAGGTACCCGAGGGCTGGTGGGGAGACCGGCAGGGGTTGGTTGAGAGATCCCCAGGTGAAGGGAAAACCAACAGGAGGGAAGAGCAATGAGGCACATCTTGTTTATGGACCCCATCTCAGGCCATTTCTCCCTAAATTATTTTCACGTCAACACTCCCATGGATGACAAGATGACATAGATCCATCCCTCTCAGCCCTTCATCCCAACTTCTGTTATGCCTGGGAAAAATATCTAAAATATTTTATTCACAGTTTTTAATTAGTGGTTTTAATGATATGTCATTCAGTAATCAGTGTATGGAACTGGAAAAATCTTTTGTCTGAAGTTCCAAAATTCTGGTGCACGTAAGTCAGACTGTGATGGTGGAACCTGGGGAAGTCTTCCTCTGACTTCCTCCACGCTTTTCTGATGTTCACACTTTGGTCCCCAGGACAGTCATCCATTAGAGTTTATGGGCTTCGTCTGCATTTGGCTGAGGCCCCTCACATGCATGCTATTTCCCTAGGAAAGGATCTAAAGCCTTTTTTTGCTCCTCATAGTCTAAGCAAGCCCAGGGAAGAGGGGACATTTTTCCGTTCACTTGAAGCCCTCAACCCATCTCCTTTTTTACTTGAACTTTCCCAAGCCTATAAACTGTCACTGTTTCCTTCCCGTAGGGGCTCCTTCCCCTCCAGCCAATCTCTACTTCCTTCCATAAGGAGCCTCCACACTGCATAGTTGTGGGTATGCTATTTTCTGAAGCATTGTACGTTACATAACAATTTTGGTCAGTGCTTACGTTTGCCAAGTAAAATTCTGCCTCTTTTTTAGTTTGTGAGTGTGTGTGTTCTTTGAAATTGCTCTAACTGCTTGTTGCTGTGATTTTTGTATCGTTGAGGTTAGCCAAAGGAAATTTATGTCCAAGAAAAGGAGGACTGTCCTTATGAAGAATTTTTGTTCTCTGTTTTGAATTATTACCCATTACACTGTGAAAACAAAAGATGTCGTTAGAAAATCTAAGAAATATGAGGCAGTCAAGCTCTTCAATGGTGAACTACACTTCAGAGTGATTTCATAAGGAATCTGAATGAAATTTCTGCTTTGAATGGAGGTTTGGAGTCACATGAAAGGTTTGATATCAGTTAATGTATATCTTGCGGTTTATATGCTCAAGGCATGTAAACAACAAAACAAAATATAGACCTTCTTGAGCTCCAAGCAATCTAGGAGACAAACTTTTTCGTTAGTATCTTATTTAAATCACATATAAGGAATGGGGCAATATGAATCCCCCTAGGGCGAAAATGAGCTCTTAGAGGGTGAAAAATTCTCAGATGTTATAATTTGTGGTTGGGTAAAGGACATATGTTTATCTGTGGTATTTAAATTTCATGAGGAGAAAGACAATTAGGGGAAAAGTCTAAAAAGGCTCTTTGGCAGGAGAGTGGGAAGGAAAATAAAGCTGAGAAACACTGACATTTGTGATAAATTGGTGAAATTATTGAAAGTTCATTTCTCTAACATTTATCTGTTCTTGTTCTGAAGTTTATGTTTCACAAACAGAATTCACTGACCATGTGTGTCCTGCTGCTTTGATGTTGAAGACTTGTGTCATTTCTCACAGCTGTGAAATTGTTGGTGTATCTTAGATGGTATATTGGGAGAAGACTATACATTTATAATTCAAAATGACATTTTCTAATGGTTCACTTGACTGAACCAAAATTGACCTTTGGTTTGGCCTAAGAAAACCTTAAATGATGGGTCTGCATTGCCACATGTCACCACTCATAATTTTCAAGAACTCATAATTTCCATGCCTAATCAATCTTCAAGATACAAAGCAAACCTCACTCTGATTTTGAAGCTTAAATAGAACTCCATTGTCCAGAAAGTAACTATTCCTTCTTCTGAGCTGGCAGTACAGGGTACATATGTCCATTGCTACACTAACCACACTGCGTTATAACTTCTGTTTCTCACCTCCTATGGACATTGAGAACTGCCCTGGTGGGCAGCAGTGCCTATCAATGCTATATCCCTGCGCGCTGCATGCTAACCAGGGGGTACCTCAAAGATGCAATGTGGTGGTACAACTCAGTAATACTTGCAGTATAAAATGCAAAACCACCCGAATTTACGTATTTCCCCATGTATAAAAAGTACCCTTTTTTGAAAAATCTGGGGTCTAAAAACTTGATGTGTCTTATATAGCGGTTGTAGAATTTTTTACTCGCATTTTCCACGTGAGGAGTTGTATGAATTTTATGATGAATAAAACTTGAGTTTAATAATTTTATGTAATACAATTTTTTTCAAATTTTGGACCCCAAAATTAAGGTGGTCTTATACATGGGAGCCTCTTATACATGGGGAAATATGGTAATTGGAAGTGACGAGAGAATTCTTTTTTTATTTTTTGCAGTATTTTCATGAGAAAAACTTTTCAGTTGAACTGTTTCAGTGTCCATCCACAACGATCACAACCTTGCAACATTTTATCTGCAAGTGACATTGCTATTTTATTCATATTACAAATGTTCAGAACCAGATTCATTTTCTTCTTCATTCATCCTCCCCCTCGACCCCCTCCACCTCATTTTGGATCATGATAGGTACCACAATTCACCAGTTGCCCAAACCAGGAACCTGGATGTAGAATTTGCCTTGTCCCATTTCCCACCCACATCCATCTCTTTTCTACCTCTTTAATATTTTTTCAGTCTTTCCTCACCTGCTAGTGCGACAGTAACAGTGTCATCCAAGCCGACCCTTAACTGGTTGAAGTATGAAGTTTGCTCTGGGTACGGGAACATTGTTTATTTCAAGCTCTCAGCAGGGTGTAGGTGTGGGAGGTTGTACTATCTCTATTTGATAATCTTTGGAAAGGAATGGACAATCACTTCAGAATCAACGTGCAGCCACTTTTATTGCATTCAGAAGGGAGAATGCAAGAGAAGAGGGTATGTTAGCTAGCCTGCTTGTGTAGTACAAAGGATTTGTTTCATTGAAGGCCTACTCACTTCTTGTTTATCCCCAAGACTTCTCCATAAAACACTGCTGCCCTTGGAAAATCTATAAGAGGAGGGAAATAGAACAACTATTGTTTTCTAATTATACTATTAATGTATGATCCTTATTAGTTTTGTGAAAAATACCAAAAATCACAAAAAAGAAAATAAAAACATTCAGGGTTAATGATAGTAATAATGTATAATGCTAACAGTGTTAAACATTATACACATACACGCAGTGAGATTATACAATATAATTATGTTGATGCTCATTATTATATATTTACCTCTCTTTTTAAAAAAGTGGTAGTTTCAACGTAAATAGACTTTCCAGCCTGATCAGGCAACGGCACAGTGGATAGAGCATTGGACTGGGATGTGGAGGACCCAGGTTTGAAACCCTGAGGTTGCCAGCTTGAGCGTGGGCTCATCTGGCTTGAGCAAGGAGTCACTCTGTCTGCTGTAGCCCACTGGTCAAGGCACATATGAGAAAGCAATCAACGAGCAACTAAGGTGCTGCAACAAAGAATTGATGCTTCTCATCTCTCTCCCTTCCTATCTGTCTGTCCCTCTCTCTGTCTCTGTCACACACACACACACACACACACACACGCACAAAAAGACTTTCCAAACTACTTTGCATTTTTAAACAAATGTAAATATATCCAGATATCCATACCCCTTTTCCAATAATGTTTACTGCCTCCATGCCATTCTCTTCTATGGAATTTAAATGGACATGAACAGTCTTTCATTGTACAGCGTAATAATTTTCAAATTTTAAATTTTACCTAACACTTTGAAAAACAGCTATGTATTTTCATAAATCGTAACACATGTCAACTGATTTTTTTTCCTTCTGATAAATTCCAGGAAGTCAGTCTGCTGAGTCATGGAGTGGAGGCATTTTTAAGTCCTTGAATGGCTACTTCTGCGTTTCCCCCCAGAAGGGTTGCATAAATTTACACACAACATATATTAAAGGCAGTTTTTCCAGAAACCACAGTGTGACCTACCTCTGCCACATGGCACAGAAGTGGGCTTCCAGGCCACACCACAACAGATCGCTTGGCTTGGTATGTGGCAATGAGGAAGGTTCTCATCATGGAAATATTTAAGAGACAGTTATAGAGTCTCTAACAGCAACAGCTCTGATTCAGGGTGCAGACCACAAACAATGATCATGCCTACTTCACATACTTGTTAGAGTCACATATTCATTTTTATAAAAAAAAAAATGTCCCAACCAGGTCAGTACTATTGCTTTTAAGATAGTTTAAATTCTATAGGACAACAGTAGCAGAGCAGAGAAGGAAATAAATGCAAATACAAAAAGAAGCTCTTAAATGAAGACTAGACTCAGCTTCAAAAAGGTAATTCTGCAAACTATGTCTGTCTGTGTTGAAGGTCTCTGCATCAACATGTCCAATTAATTTTAATCCCTCACTATGGACATGTGCAGGGATCAAATCTTAGTCTTGTTAATTGTCTCCTCAGGAATGTCATATAAGAAAAGTAGTACCCTTGGACATTACAAAACCATTTCCCCCTAGTCCTCAAAGCTTTTACATAGGTAACAAATATAATCATTTGTTAATATTAATACCTCTCATCTCCATATAAAAATTAAGACTACCCATATCATAGCTTATTCTAATAGAACCATGTTTTCCAATTCCTTTACTGCCAACAATAAAAGACTATTTACGTAAGGAAAATGTCCAGAAGTAGAGGCCTGACTTACTGAAGAGTTAACATCACTATCAATTCATGGCCCATGGACCCTTGTGCCAGAGAAGGTATTCTAGTAGAAAATGAGTAACATGATACTGCTAGACCTCAATCTATAGAATCCGTCAGTCTAGTCATCCTGCACAACTCAATTTATAGACAAAACCCATAAAATTTTGCAGTTCAGGAAAGAAACCTTCAAAGGGTTTCATCTCTTCAAAGGATCAATTTTCACAATTAAGACCCCAATTTAAGGCAGCAGAATATATTTAGTGGGAATGTGGCCTGGTAATTATCTGTACAAAATAAGCAGCTCTCAACACAAAAAGGAATTTGCACATGCACTCTTCTGTTCATATAGGCAATCTCCTATTTTGCACATGAGGCCATATACTGTGCAGACACAGCTCCTTAAAATGGTCTGGAGCCACTGTGATTTAGCTGGTTGGTATTCACCTAATGTCAGCAATTAGAGTACAACTGCTGACCTAGGGGCAAATTCAAGTCCTTTACTGTCTTAGAGCTAAATATGTTATCTTACAAACCAGAGTAATTTAAAAATTGATAGGTTTACAGTTAAAGTGTTTAGGGAGAAATAAGAAATCCAGCCTCTGGAATAATACATTTTCCTATTATTTGATTCTTTTCAAGTCCCCAAGTTTCAAACATCTAATCCTCAAATAACCTAAATCTATAAACAATGGCTCATTTCCACTCTGTTTCTGAAATACCTGCTAGGATAAGAATCCTGCTATGAACACCTAAATAATGTTTATAGAAAAATTGTGGTTTCAACACTGGAAGTGGGCAATAAACTCTCAAGAACAGAAATCACAGAGTGGCTACTTTCAAAGAATGGCCTCCCTAGGTGGGGTTGAATAGAGCCTCCCTATGCCTACCTAGGCCTCTAGACTAGTTTTCTGCTTTTACTCATCACATCACTTTGCATTTCAAAAATTAGGAATATATTTTGGAAAGTGTCTTCATACTGCAAACAACTTTGAGCTTTTCCCTTATTTAAAACTTCCAGGCCCCTTAAACAAACCACTAGAGCACCTGGATATGATAGACATCTATAGGACATTTCATCCCAAAGTGACTGAGTATACATTTTTCTCCAGTGTACATGGATCATTCTCAAGAATTGACCATATGTTGGGCCACAAAAACAACATCAGCAAATTCAGAAAAATTGAAGTTGTACCAAGCATATTTTCTGATCATAAAGCCTTGAAACTAGAATTCAACTGTAAAAAAGAGGAAAAAAATCCCACAAAAATGTGGAAACTAAACAACATACTTTTAAAAAATGAATGGGTCAAAGAAGAAATAAGTGCAGAGATCAAAAGATATATACAGACTAATGAAAATGACAATACGACATATCAGAATCTATGGGATGCAGCAAAAGCAGTGATAAGAGGGAAGTACATATCACTTCAGGCATATATGAACAAACAAGAGAGAGCCCAAGTGAACCACTTAACTTCCCACCTTAAGGAACTAGAAAAAGAAGGACAAAGACAACCCAAAACCAGCCGAAGAAAGGAGATAATAAAAATCAGAGCAGAAATAAATGAATTAGAGAACAGAAAAACTATAGAAAAAATTAATAGAACAAGGAGCTGGTTCTTTGAAAAGATCAACAAAATTGACAAACCCATGGCAAGACTTACCAAGGAAAAAAGAGAAAGAACTCATATAAACAAAATCCAAAATGAAAGAGGAGAAATCACCACGGACACCGTAGATATACAAAGAATTATTGTAGAATATTATGAAAAACTTTATGCCACTAAATTCAACAACCTAGAAGAAATGGATAAATTCCTAGAAAAATACAACCTTCCTAGACTGAGTCAAGAAGAAGCAGAAAGCCTAAACAGACCTATCAGTAGAGAAGAAATAGAAAAAAACATTAAAAACCTCCCCAAAAATAAAAGTCCAGGCCCTGGCGGCTATACCAGCGAATTTTATCAAACATTCAAAGAAGACTTGGTTCCTATTCTACTCAAAGTCTTCCAAAAAATTGAAGAAGAAGCAATACTTCCAAACACATTTTATGAGGCCAACATAACCCTCATACCAAAACCAGGCAAGGATGGCACAAAAAAAGAAAACTACAGACCAATATCTCTAATGAATACAGATGCTAAAATACTAAACAAAATACTAGCAAATCGAATACAACAACATATTAAAAAAATAATACATCATGATCAAGTGGGATTCATCCCAGAATCTCAAGGATGGTTCAACATACGTAAAACGGTTAATGTAATACACCATATCAACAAAACAAAGAACAAAAGCCACATGATCTTATCAATAGACGCAGAAAAGGCTTTCGATAAAATACAACACAATTTTATGTTTAAGACTCTCAACAAAATGGGTATAGGAGGAAAATATCTCAACATGATAAAGGCCATATATGATAAACCATCAGCTAACATCATATTAAATGGCACTAAACTGAAGGCTTTCCCCCTTAAATCAGGAACAAGACAGGGTTGTCCACTCTCTCCACTCTTATTTAATGTGGTACTAGAGGTTCTAGCCAGAGCAATCAGACAAGACAAAGAAATAAAAGGCATCCATATCGGAAAAGAAGAAGTAAAGGTATCACTTTTTGCAGATGATATGATCCTATACATCGAAAACCCCAAAGAATCCACAAAAAGACTACTAGAAACAATAAGCCAATACAGTAAGGTCGCAGGATACAAAATTAACATACAGAAGTCAATAGCCTTTCTATATGCCAATAATGAAACAACTGAGAACGAACTCAAAAGAATAATCCCCTTCATGATTGCAACAAAAAAAATAAAATACTTAGGAATAAACATAACAAAGAATGTAAAGGACTTATATAATGAAAATTATAAACCATTGTTAAGGGAAATCGAAAAAGATATAATGAGATGGAAGAATATACCTTGTTCTTGGCTAGGAAGAATAAATATAATCAAGATGGCAATATTACCCAAAGCAATATACAAATTTAATGCAATTCCCATCAAACTTCCAATGACATTTTTTAAAGAAATAGAGCAAAAAATCATCAGATTTATATGAAACTATAAAAAACCTCAAATAGCCAAAGCAATCCTAAAGAAAAAGAATGAAGCTGGGGGCATTACAATACCTGACTTCAAACTCTATTATAGGGCCACGACAATCAAAACAGCATGGTATTGGCAGAAAAATAGACACTCAGACCAATGGAACAGAATAGAAAGTCCAGAAATAAAACCACATATATAGTCAAATAATTTTTGATAAAGGGGCCAACAACACACAATGGAGAAAAGAAAGCCTCTTCAATAAATGGTGCTGGGAAAACTGGAAAGCCACATGCAAAAGAATGAAACTGGATTACAGTCTCTCCCCCTGTACAAAAATTAACTCAAAATGGATCAAAGATCTAAACATAAGACCTGAAACAATTAAGTACATAGAAGAAGACATAGGTACTCAACTCATGGACCTGGGTTTTAAAGAGCATTTTATGAATTTGACTCCAATGGCAAGAGAAGTGAAGGCAAAAATTAATGAATGGGACTACATCAGACTAAGAAGTTTTTGCTCAGCAAGAGAAACTGATAACAAAATAAACAGAAAGCCAACTAAATGGGAAATGATTTTTTCAAACAACAGCTCAGATAAGGGCCTAATATCCAAAATATACAAAGAACTCATAAAACTCAACAACAAACAAACAATCCAATAAAAAAATGGGAAGAGGATATGAATAGACACTTCTCCCAGGAAGAAATACAAATGGCCAACAGATATATGAAAAGATGCTCATCTTCTTTAGCTATTAGAGAAATGCAAATCAAAACGGCAATGAGATACCACCTCACATCTGTTCGATTAGCTGTTATTAGCAAGTCAGGTAATAGCAAATGTTGGAGAGGCTGTGGAGAAAAAGGAACCTTCATACACTGTTGGTGGGAATGTAAAGTAGTACAACCATTATGGAAGAAAGTATGGTGGTTCCTCAAAAAACTGAAAATAGAACTACCTTATGACCCAGCAATCCCTCTACTGGGTATATATCCCAAAAACTCAGAAACATTGATACGTAAAGACACATGCAGCCCCATGTTTATTGCAGCATTGTTCACAGTGGCCAGGACATGGAAACAACCAAAAAGCCCATCAATAGATGACTGGATAAAGAAGATGTGGCACATATACACTATGGAATACTACTCAGCCGTAAGAAATGATGACATCGGAACATTTACAGCAAAATGGTGGGATCTTGATAACATGATACGAAGCAAAATAAGTAAATCAGAAAAAAACAGGAACTGTATTATTCCATACGTAGGTGGGACATAATAGTGAAACTAAGAGACATTGATAAGAGTGTGGTGGTTACGGGGGGGAGGGGGGAATGGGAGAGGGATAGGGGGTGGGGAGGGGCACAAAGAAAACAAGATAGAAGATGACAGAGGACAATCTGACTTTGGGTGGTGGGTATGCAACATAATTGAACGACAAGATAACCTGGACTTGTTATCTTTGAATATATGTATCCTGATTTATTGATGTCACCCCATTAAAAAAATAAAATTATTAATAAAAAAAAAACAAAAAAAACAACAACAACAAAAAAAAACTTTCAGGCCCTGGCCGGTTGGCTCAGTGGTAGAGCATCGGCCTGGTGTGCAGAAGTCCCGGGTTCAATTCCCGGCCAGGGCACACAGGAGAAGCGCCCATCTGCTTCTCCATCCCTCCCCCTTCTCCTTCCTCTCTGTCTCTCTCTTCCCCTCTCGCAGCCAAGGCTCCATTGGAGCAAAGATGGCCCAGGCGCTAGGGAGGGCTCCGTGGCCTCTGCCTCAGGCGCTAGAGTGGCTCTGGTTGCAACAGAGCAACGCCCGGGATGGGCAGAGCATCGCCCCCTGGTGGGTGTGCTGGGTGGATCCCGGTCGAGCACATGGGGGAGTCTGTCTGACTGTCTCCCCATTTCCAGCTTCAGAAAAATACAAAAAAATACCTTCCAGATTTTTGTTAGGACAACATAAGATAAAATGAACAAAAATGCATTTTAACCCTTGAGGCACTTTCTAAATGTGCTATCCCCTCTACTGTTGCCTAGCAAGACTGAGTTATTCATTAGCTCCCTAATCACCATGTTTATAGTTTACACACACACACACACACACACACACACACACACACGTTTTAAATTTATGTAGACTTTATTTTCCTGCCAGATCTATAGGGTGTACTCTTTAAAAACCTGTGGAAATAATGACTGATCAAAAGAGTCAATGTATCCACTAAAGCTTAGTTTAATAACACTGAAGCAATGGTGAATTAGGGGCATGACAGTGGTACAGGGACATTATAAACCTTATTAAAACAATCCCATTTTAACCATGCAGTGACAGACAGTATATTTTCTTAGAAAACAGTTTTATTTAATAGTTTCTTGAAATTTTAGTGACAGATCTGACTATTCACAAAGTAGATTAAAAAGTGATAAATGAGAAAAAGCAAAGATAATAGTTAACAGAGCAGGACACTAAAATTTATCACCAGTAATAAGTACAGCTCATGAATCAAGATGTTAATACTCTATTTCACAGACAAAACATGACTTATCTGTTAATTCTGACACAAAGCAAGTGAATTTCATGTGTCTTCCCAAGATACTTTTAATATACTGTTCTCCTAAGCTAGAAACAAATCATATAATGATGGTTGAAGCAAAGTTTTTTTCCCCTGAAGTAATGTAATGGTCTAAGGCAGGGGTCTCAAACTCAACTCAGCATGTGGGCCGCAGAGCAAGATCACAGCCATTCGGCGGGCCGCACTAGGTCTACAAAAGGCAACTGTTATGCAACACTTTTCTCACTGCAGTTGAAAACAAAAAAAAATCAGTACAACAAGCACAATCGTACATGCAGTTTACTCAGTGTCACAAAACGACCAGAAACTGTAGTTCGCATCACAACTGCTGTTAACTAAGCTAATATCTAGCTAGGATGCTAGAGAAATGAAAAATACAAGTAGGCCCCTAGGCTTACTTAATTTTATCCAAAATATTTTGAACTTCGTGGATTAGTCTGCGGGCCGCACAAAATTGTTCGGCGGGCCGCATGGGCCGCGAGTTTGAGACCCCTGGTCTAAGGAATAACATAAGAGTATAAAGAAAAGAAAGAAACTTGCTCTTGTTAAATCAGAAAGCAGGAAGTGTAGAAAGCATAGAAAGACAAACTTAAAATCAAAGTACACCAAGAAAGAATCTTTAATAACCAGAGTTGGCCCATGGTGATATTGACTTCTTGAGAAGTCATGTATGTTCTGTCACAGGTGACATTACATTGAGTTCTAGCAGAATTTAGATGGACAGTTGTCAAGGAATTTTTAGGACAGCATCTTGTCTTTTTTTTTTTTGCATATTTCTTGAGTGTCTATTATATACCAAGCATGCTAAATTATTACTACTAGAACCAAATGCTACTAGAAAAATAAATCCATTGTATATCACACCTGTCACTATTGGTATTAGGGAAAGAGGTCAAGCTCAGGCTTGACCTTCACTAACCCTAAACCTCTTTCCAATCCTGAGAACGCTGAGCTGCCAATAGAATACCGGGCCAGTCAAGACCTGCTTTTGAAGGCACAATATGATAGATGTGAGGGAAATAGCAATTTGGCCTTCTGGCTAAGTAATCATCTCAAGACCATGCCTGTGTCTGGACAGGTAGAGCTGTTGGCACCCCTGGCGTTGTCTATCACTTCTCTCCCATTTCTTCTTGGTCTCATCTGGTACATAAACCTGAGTTATGCCTGTTGTTCCAATATGATAATTAATAGAACCTGCTTTCACTCTTAAACCCATTCCAGTTTGAATAATAAATGATACTGTCACCTCCCTGTGACCTGTCATGTCATGGCCTAACTACAGGTAGTCCTCACTTTGCATGTATTATGTAAATGGCAACTTATGCATGTCAGAATGGTTTTCTGGTTTTGTACAACAGACTCATATAGAACAATGCATTTTGATATGCACAGGTGGCATTTCACACAATGCCATGCAAAATGAGGACTTCCTGTCCTTACTTTGCTTTCTGACAAAATATTTCTAAAGCATTTATTTCTAACCAGCTGGTATTGCAGTTGTACTTTGTTGCTTACTTTAGATATTGCCTAAACATATGATATACCACCTGGTGCAGTGGAAATAGCATTGGACTGGGACATGGAGGACTCAGGTTTAAAGTTGCTGGCTTCAGTGTGGGCTCATCTGGTTTGAGCAAGTCTCACCAGCTTGAGCCCAAGGTCACGGGCTTGAGCAAGGGGTCACTCAGTCTGCTGTAGTCCTCTGATCAAGGCACATATGAGAAAGCAATCAATGAACAGCTAAGGTGCTGCAATGAAGAATTGATGCTTCTCATCTCTCTCCCTTCCTGATTGTCCCTGTCTGTCCCTCTCTCTCTCTATCACACACACAAAAAGAACATATGATACATCAAGAATACTTTTCCAATTAGGAAGGTAAAAATTAGGACTCATACCACAATTGTTATTTTGCAATTGACCTAGTGTC
This sequence comes from Saccopteryx bilineata, assembly GCF_036850765.1. NCBI lineage: Eukaryota > Metazoa > Chordata > Mammalia > Chiroptera > Emballonuridae > Saccopteryx > Saccopteryx bilineata. Next base: position 28,484,431 of record NC_089492.1, read on the forward strand.
AAAAAATAAAAGAATGAGAGTCTCTGGCCCAATCAGTCTTCCTTAGATTCAATATAGTTAATAATACAGATTGCTTTACCTGTGTTAGAGATGCTGTGTCTGCAAAAATTTGGTTGTCCAGGTACCTACAAATTCCTCTGGGTATACATCTAAGCTGATTCAAACTTTATGAGGCCTGTAAGCCATGTGGAGTGCTGCGTCCCATTAGGTAATAAGTGATGTACTCCATGAACTCCTGCCCTGGGAAATACTACTAGAATTAGTGTAGAATATATTTGGATGGAATGCTGATATAGCATTCAGAGTTTCTTGCAGAAATCCTCAACTTCATAGGGCTCAGTCAGTCAGCACCATTTTAAGCTAACCCCCAGGTAATGTTTTCATCCAAGCAGTCTTCCTTGGCATAACTTCTCCCATTCATTCACCAACATCGGGCCATTAACTAAGATTGCCAGAGTTTCTGTGGTTTCAGCAAACCTCCAACTATTCTAAGTTTCATTTCTCTGTCTTTTATATTCCACTAATGAACAGCTTCAAAAAGGATCCTCAGTAGACTTAAAGTCGTTCATTAGTGGAACATATGGAGTACCCAAGTACCAACTAAGTTTACAAGAAGTTGGTTCCAGACATGATAGTGCATGTTCTTAGAGGATCACTAAATCCACCTGTATGGTGACATAGTCACAATTCGGACATCCAATAATGTAGGTTTGGAGCAGGTCTGACAAACCTGGAAAACATTTCTCCTATGATGTGATTTGATAATCTTGCTGACTCAAGTAGATCTTATTTCAGTCTAGGTTGCCTAATATCTCTTCCCCTAGAAACAGTTTAACAAGAAGTAAACCCAATGACCAAATCTCTTAAAATCAATGTCTTTTAAGTGTTTTTTGCATTTTCTTGGCTGTCTTAATTCCTTTTGTTATTTTTCACACAGGCTTTCCAAGATTTTTTTAAAACCAAGTTGTTTATATTTACATACAACTTAATTCTTTTTCATAAATATTTATAATATTTGTAGTATTTCAATTATCAAAGCATTGTTTTGTCCCCCTGGAAGATTGGTTGTCCTAATTTTAATTATTTTATCTTATTTTTTATGACTTTAATAAATCAAACACTCATAAGAGACTTCTATTTTAAGCTAGCTAATCATTAGAAAACTTTAAATAAAAAAATAGGTGTTAGATGAAAATTTTAGATTTTTGTTTTTTTCCTTTGGTTTTGTTATTGTTCCCTCCCTCCCTCCTTTCTTCCTTCCTTCTTCTCTTCCAGGGATCCAGAATTGCTAGGTAGACTCCTGCTTTAAAGCCATAATACCAGATGGAAAACAGAGGCCCCTCCATCCACAGAAATCCTCTCCCTGGAACTTTCCCACAACAGATTAGCTGAACTTGGAACCACAGTGGCAGGACTGATGCTCTCTTGGTACACAGTGGTACGTCTATTCCAGCTATGTAGATCTATGTCTTTTCAAATTGAGCCAGGATCTGGTCTGCTTAGTTGATACATGTGTTATATTAAACTTCTCTTAGTTCTCCACTGAGAATATGTCATTCTGAAAAATCTTAGCTTCCACGACCACTAATTTGTCGGTAAGACTGTACCCATCACAATGCTAGACGTGACCCTTAATAAACAACATACCGCATTGGAAAGTTATAGTGCACAATCCAACCCAACAAGAAGTAATACAATCAGCATAAACCACAGATGGGTAGACAGACCTGAAATATCAGGAGTGACACTAATTTTTGAAAACTTCATGTTATAGGGTTAACAGTAAGAATTGGGTAATTATGATCCAGAAACACTTTTTATTTGTTACATAAATATCTTTTTCAATAACACACCAATCTTATAAGATAGATGCTATTATTATCAAAATTTTACCAATGAAGAAACAGATTCAGAGAAGTTAAGGTATCTGCCTACAGATCTGTCCACTGTGTTACTTTTCTCAGCTTCCCTCCAACCACATGACTTCTGTTAGTCGCCATCAGATCACCTTCTATTGACCACTTTTGCTGCCCACCAACCATACTGCTGACACAGCTGCTTTCTTTTGCTTTTTTAATACCTTTCCCAAACATCTTTGACTTAGCACCAGTGAGGTTTGGCTTTGACCGTGTGCTGGTCGTTTCTTGTGGCTAGTAGGATAAGCTATTCCTACATCTTAACATCTTTCTCTCAATCTCTAAGAATTCCTCTTCCTATTCACTGGAGTCTTTGGCTTATTCATTCTTGATTCCTGGCTTGTATGAAAGTTTTAAAGATCCAGGAACAAGATTGTTGAGTAACTTAGACATTAATATAATGGACACAATGTATTTGACTATCTTAAAGGCACAAATAGAAACTGACTGCATTTCTAATAAAGTGTATTGGTATATGTATGTATAAGTATATGTTTATACATGTATGTATATCAACATATATATGTATAACTGTACATATATCTATTTTTAGGATAAAAGCATTTTAAGAAACATAAAATTTAAGAAGCTATTGTTTTCACTTGTATAGCTGGGGTGTCCGGGAAAGTTTGCCATCCCTCTTATTACTATCTTGGTTTGTAAACTTCCTTAAAGACATTTCATTATTTAAAATTTATTGGTTCATATGTGTAATCAAATTTCTCAAGACACATTATAGAGTACTACACTTTTTTCTTAAGAAAAAATAAACTACAAGTAACTAAAGTAACATGCTGATGACATAGACGGGTCAGAGTGAGCCCTGGTTAACCACCTGTCAACTTAAATAAAACTTCCTGTCCAACAGACTTCCTTTAGGTAAAGGCTTAACTAAACAGAAGATGTGATCTTTCCTTCTTCTTGTTCACTTTATATTCACTATGATAATGTTTTTAAAAATCAGGTTGATATTATGAATTAAGTCCTCTAAGTTGCCATTACAGATAAAGAAGAAAAGAAAAGAAATAAAAGGAACACATGCACACACAAAAACTAAACCCACCCACCCATAGGAGTTATTTCTGAATAGAATTGATGAGATTCCTCTGATAAGAGTAGATGGGGCCAGATTAAAAAGTGTACAAAACATCCAAATATCATTGACTTCGTTTTACGAGCAGAGCTCCAGACACACTTCCTCCACAACATTGCAGTAGCAAATGATAAGAGGTCAAGGTGAGGCTCCTGTGTATGTCTCTATTTCTGCATCTCGTGTAAGGGCTAGAAAGCCAACTGAAAAGAAGAATTACTAAGTTATCAATCAACTATGTTTTCAGCACGACATAAAACTATTTAATTGATTTTTGCTCAAAGAATTGGCCAAGCTACTTAGTTAATTTACCACGGGTGCCTGGTTTTAAAATGAAGTGTTAAAATAATTGTTTCAACTTATTAGGAAAGAAAAAGAAATAAATGCTTATGCAATTTATCCTTGGGTTGTGAAGTAGGAAAGCTACTTGATCGCATGAATGATGCTGAATATTCTAAGGTGCTACCAGCACAGCAGAGTGGGTTGGGAGGAAAAATGATAAAAATTTATCCAGAATGTTGAATAGTAAACATTTCACTTCACCAAAACCTTTGGAAGCAAGAAGTTAATCTTGCTTTCTTAATTCCTTAAAAGAATTACAACTGTAAATAAATTAGATAAATTATTTACCAATAGCAATGTAATGACATCTATCAACAATGATGATTAACACCTTTTGAAATACTTCCCAAGCATTCTGAAGAGTAATCACTCCTGATATATAAAGAAGTTGAAAATATGTTAGAAGCAATTTAGTATTTTTTTACAGAGACAAAATCAGAGAGAGGGACAGACAGACAAGAAGGGAGAGAGATAAGAAGCATCAATTCTTCATTGTGGCACCTTAGTTGTTCATTGATTGCTTTCTCATATGTGCCTTGACTGGGGAGCTACTTCAGAGTGAGTAGTCGCTGGCTTGAGTCAGGGCTCAAGCCAGAAACTTTGGGCTTCAAGCCAGCAACCTTTAGGATCAAGCCAGCCACAATAGGGTCATGTCTATGATCCCATGCTCAAGCCAGAAACCCCTTGTTCAAGCTGGTGAGCTCACACTCAAACTGGATGAGCCCTCACTCAAGCCGATGACCTCGGGGTTTCAAGCCTAGGTCATTGCATCCCAGTCTGAGACTCTATCCACTGCACCACCGCCTGGGCAGGCAACAATTTAATATTTTTAAAATGAAAGGCATATGACACATGAGTACCCTGGCAATTCACATCCTTTATTTTTTTTTAAGTGGAAGGTTATATTTGCTAAATGAAATCTCTATAGACAAACAGATTTTTTAAAATTATTCATATATGTGCCACATTGAATCCTCACATCCTTTTAATCCTTTGTTGAGCAAATTAAGCATTGAACACAAATTTGTTTACATGAGGTTTACTACTGATTAATAACTTTAATGTTCTTTAGATAATACACTCTTATGTATATATTTTCCTAAATGTGATACATTTATTAGAGTACTTTCACATATGAGTGTGATTACAAAGATCAATGAAAGTCCTCCCGTTTATAACTTTCTATAATAGTGAATATCACTGCCATGTTCATTCAGGTGTTGTTAACAATCTAATATGGTTTGGGCTCCTCCCCATCGCTTCATGGACTGAACAGGCCCAAGTAGATAAATACAAATTCTTCTCTCTCCACTGCTCTTACTTTTAAAATATCTGACCTACAGTACTTTGTTTGAGGGTTTTTTTCCCTATATGTTAATACACTGTTTCTCAGATTTTGCTGCATAGTCAACTTCATGTGGAAACACAGGAGCTATTTTGTGGGAATCATGCTGTCATCTGTCATCTACATGTGACCACCTCAACAGAGCTGGCTTTGAGGCAGCTTTGTTAGCATCCTGATGACTAGTTTATTCCAGAGTTTCTTTTTGGTAACCTCATTCTATTTATATGAAATTGAGCCCAGAATATAGCTGATGCTGATGAAATGTTTTAGGGAAGAACTTTCCACAAAGAATTTTTCCACAGAGAGTCATACAACTCAAATCTTTTGGGCTCAGATTTTGATTTAACTTAATCCTTAAATTAATAAATAGATGAAGAGTCAACAAACAATTATTAAATATTTCTTCAGTGCAGTTGATAAATAATACTGAGAAACCATATTGTGTGCTGGATGAGAGGGAAAGAACATTTGTTTAGCACTAAGAGCTTTCTACAGACATCACCATACTCACCACAGTCCTATGAATTTGTTTGTCTCACCCATTTTTAGAGATGAGCAAACTGAGGATGAGAGAGGTTAAATAATAGCCCTGGTACAGTAAGGGAACAAGATTCAAATTGTAGGAGTGTATTCTAAAATCAATACATTGCTATATGTACAGAATACCAAAGGCTGAAAAATATGCACTGTCTGCTCTAAAGGACTCTTTATAACAAATTAAAACATAAGTAGTTAAAATGTCAGCCAAAGAACTAAACTATAGCAGATTTCAAAAGTATAAGATATGCCTAAAAGCATCATGAGATTAAATGAAAGAGATTGATATAATGTGATAAATTCTTGGGAAGAGAGGTTAGTACAGTTTGAAATTATCAAGGAGGAGGCAGGAGTTGAATGGGACCTAGAAATAAAAGGTAATTGGAAAGTAACTAAAATTACAGGCAATACAAATTGAGAAAGGGAACAAAAATTCTAATCAAGGGCTAATTCAGAGAAATGTTATAGAAGCAACCATAGGTGTGTCTCATTAAAGAGATACTAAACAATCTACACTAGCTGGGGAAAACTGTGCAAAAAAGTAATGTCAGGTCCAGTTTCAAAGGGCCTACTTTGCTTGATTATGTAAAACTTTAAGAGCTAATAGTAATTGGATACTACTCAGTAGAAAATAGGGAACCATTAAAGATTTGCGAGTTCATCAAAAACATGACATGATGAAAGCAAGATTGAAATTAATCTGGAGTAGATGTGCAAGGGATAATGGAAGGGAAAGAAACTGGGGAAGAAGAGAGCACTTGGGAAGCTGGGCACCACCATGTGTGAGTGTTGTGAGCCTGGACAGAAGGGGAGAAGCAGGTGCAAAAGAAAGAAGTTGAGAAACACATGAAATGTTTTAAGCAAGTATCTTCAATTTGGTAATAATATGTGGTCTATTCTTAAGGGTGTAAAGTTAACATAAGCACTTTTATTAGTCTATGTTTTATTTTATAATTGACTGTTTCATATATATTAATAGCTTACTCCATAACATAAAATGCCGCAACCCATTACACTAACCATGAAAAAATTATACACTAAAACTTATTTTTAAGGCATCATCACAATTTAATTTTTTTTTACAAACTTTTAGCTATCCTTGAAAAGGGTAAACATGTTTTTTACTGATTTTTTTAGAAGGAGAATATTCGAATGTCAAGTATTGATATTAAATTTGACAAAAAAAGTACATATCAGGCTTTAAAAATAAAAACTCAAGGCATACATGAAGTTTGTTTTTCCATTGTCACAGACATTTAATTCTCTAAAATATGATTCTATTTGAAAACTTCAAAATGCCAACTAAATAATGTTACATCAGGATTTTTGGATGGAATAATAAGTGGGTTCTTTAAATTGTGTCTCCACATTTATTTCACTACCACAAGAGAAATAATACTGATTTTTGAATGTTATAATCATTCTCATTATCAAGAAAAACATTTCCATATATAACTTACTCTGTAAAGAGATGTTGTTTCTGAATCTATTTTTGTGAAGCACATAATCTTTATTTTTAAATGTTTCATGATCTTATTTATGAGCTTCTTATCATAGTGGCATTCACACTTTAAATAAGATCTGTAATTTAAACTTTTCTAATCTAACTGTAACTATGCAGAGTTGAGGCTACGTGATCGGAAACAGGCAAATGTCTGCTTCCTTGAAATTTCATCTAAGAGTAATAAGATGTGTGTCAGTAACGAAACTTACTCAAATTTCTGGGTAATGTTAAGTCTCAATTTATGTAGAGCTACTTAGTTAGATAAGCAGACTCCTTAGAAGCCAGACCTTTCTAGTCAGCATTTGTAAGAAGGAAAAACAGGGCTGTTAATAGTAATCCCCTCATTGTTGTTGGTGGTGGAATTTTCTATTTCTATTTGTTTTGTTTTTCCGTCTTGAGCAGACTTCTTTTTTAATGATCACCCGGGCCAAAAGATATTTCTCACATTGGAATGGAGACAAAAGTTATTTTAAAAGTTGTGAAATGAGGATGACCACCCTATCCAAAATAGCTATCATCTAAGTATGTAAGCCTAGGAATTAAAAAAAATCTTGTCCTTTTTTTTTTAAGATTTTATTTATTAATTTTACAGAGAGAGAAGAGAGAGGGGAAAGAGAGCGAGAAGTATCAAGTCATAGCTTCATTTTAGTTGTTCATTGATTGCTTGTCATATATGTCTTGACCAGGTAAGCCTAGGAATTTGAACCAGCAACCTCAGCATTTAGTATGCACTGTGCTACCACAGTCTAGGCTCACTGTTTTCTTACCAATTATCATTTTGGATAAGAACACCAGTAATAAAATGAGGATGATGGTGATGTGATGATGACGATGATGATGATGGTGGTGGTGGTGGTGGTGGGACAACAGTAGGTTTACAGTTTTTCATATAGAAAATACTATAATTAATAAATATTGATAATAATAGAAGAAATACAAGAATAAATTCTGTTTTGTGTATTCACAACTCTGAACCTACTTTTGCCCCACCCTGTACATTTGATGTTGGAATTTCTTTAATAAAAGAATATAAGTATTGTCAGGAGGTGAGGAGATGGGGCATGTTGAAATAATCCACCAATAACAATGCTGGAGTGTTACATTTTGACAGAGAGTATGAGGGAGACTAAATCTATATATAAATCAAGACAAAATTACCTTTTGGAAATAAACAAGATAAGATTTTTAAAATTTGTTTTTTATTTTTATTGATTTTATAGAAAGAGGAAAGGAGATATATAAACAGACAGAAACATAGATCATAGATTTGGCCCCTGCATGTGCTCCAACCAGGGATCAAACTAGCAACCTCTGTGCTTCAGGAGGATGCTCCAACCAACTGAGCTATCCAGCCAGGGCAGACTTTTTTATGCAAGTGACTTTTAGTCTCTCTCATCCAACAATAACTATAGAATGCTGTTTCTTCCTGATATCATTTTTTCCTAATCTTACCTACAATTTCTTCAATTCTGATGCTTATCTTTATGATGCTCTATTCTAAAATACAATCGTTGCTGACCCAGCCATGACAGTTGATAAAATGAAATTTATTATACCATATTATATTACACTCTAATATATATTGTTACATGTGGGGGAAGTACATTCTCCAAGGTCCTGGTAGACAGACTCCCAGACATGACCCCTTCTTCACAAGCCTGATTCCATCAAATCATGGATGTAGAGACAGCTGCCTGAATCTTTGTTTTTAAAAGCTGGTTCTTCCCCAACTCAGTTCATACATCTCAAGGAGATCTTACTCTCAGACTAGGAAAGGGTCACTAATCTTTCACTGAAGGTCAAATCGCTTGAAAATACAGAACCCCAACCATTGGACTTCAAGATACCAAAATATTAAGACAATAAAAGCCTAGTAAAACAATTATATTTAATATTAAAAATATTCTTTATCTAAATACTGCCTTGAAGGAACACTACATTTTTGGTATTCTCAAATTTAAATTTGCCATTTTGAGTATTCCTGAGTGATCCCACCCAGATGCCTAGTGTCTGTGTCTTTAACATGGCTGACCCTGAACCTATGATGATGGATAGAAGCTTTACTACATAATGAGAGAGTGATTGAGTGAGGGAGGAGCCTGACATCCATAAGCACTCACATCTTCATGAAGCCTTGTGTTTGCACACTGTTATTATTCCTGAATCTGGAACATAGGAGAAGGTCCCATGGAATAATAATAGTCATTTCTACATGGATGAATATGGCCAATGATCATTGGGTTTGCCTACATAACACTTTACAAGGTTCTGACAAAACACTCAAGGGTTGACAACTGCTATAATCAAGGTGTGATGTCTCACTTAAGGAAATGTATGATTATTGTAGTAATTGGTAAACAAACCTAAGCTAATGTATGTTTTCATTATTCTTTCCTGCTATGGCATTACTTCTACTAATCAAAACGCAGTAGATTGTTTCAAATATCAGTGTAAGTAATTCTCAAAGTTATTGAAGACAGTTACTTAACTTTGGTTTTCTTTCAAAAGCTCACAAATCACATAGAGTTGCCTCTCAATAGAAGGAAATTCTACTTCATATGAGAAAAGTAACAGCATTAACTCTCAATGTAAAAAGGCAGGGCATCTAATCCAAAAAGGAATTGACTAAAGTTTGAACAATTTGAACAAAAAAATAACAACAGAATTATATTATAACCCCAAGAATAAAATAAATATTCATAAGTTCACATTGACACAAATAAATGATGAAATAAACAAACTGAGGAGGAAGGACAGCTCCTCCTCACAGAAAAATTCTAATTAATAAATATTGAATTAATGAGAGAAATAAGAAATCACTAGTAGAACACCACAATAATTAATGCTGCAAGTTATATCCACAAATAAATACTAAATTAAAGAGAACTAGGAAATCTGCATAGCCTCAAAGTAACTCCCTCAACATAATTATTAATTACTGTGTAGTTTTAACATCCACAAATTCTTTGATACTCCTCTATAGGAGGTAAACAAAAACCTTCCTCCCCTTCAGTGTGGGGTAGACTAAGCAATTAAGTAATTCAATCCCCAAAAATAGACTTTGGAAAGGAAAATAAATAGTAACTATAGTAGCAGAAGTTGCCAGGCACCAACTTCATCAAGTGATCAAGGTTAATAACATTTATATTAAAACACTAATATCAAGAACCCTCCCAGATGATGATGAGATCTCACCTCTGTGTATTCTTCCCCAAAATTCATAACCACAGTCTAATCATGAGAAAACATCCGACAAACCCAAATTGACGGATACACTACAAAATACATAACCCAAACTCTTCCAAAGTGTCAAGGCCATGAAAGACAAAAAAGGACTCAGAGACCATCACAAATGGAGAAAACTGAGGACTCCCTGTCAATAAGCACAGAGAGATATCCATGTTTAGACACTATGACAGCAAAGGGACACGAGGGAAAACTGGAGAACTAGGAATAAAATCCAGTTTATTAAGTAGTCTTTTACCCATGTTATTATCTTAGTTATGATCATCTTACCATTCAAGATGTAAGAAGTTAACCTTAGGGGAAATAAGAGAATTCTCTGTATTATCCTTGCAACTCTTCTTAAGACTAAATTTATTGGAAAAAAAAAAGTTTTAAAGAGCTGGAAAGAATCATAACTAAAAAATTGGTTCTACCTTTAAGCAGGTAATAATACATCATTCTTTCCTTTAATCATGCATCCCCAGAATGTAATCTCCATTTGAACAAAGAATTTATCTGTTTTGTTCACCACAATAGTCCCAACATCCAGGTATAATACATAATGAGAGGTTCCTTTAAGTTGAACTAAAAAATATTAATGTATTGGACTTATCTTTACATCTTAAAAGTAAAATATGGACCATATCAACAATAGCAACAAACCCTGGATATCAAGGGTGTTCTCACACTCTATTTTTTTTTTAACTATCAGATTCTCATAAGCCATTTCCCATCTTACAAGCTTTGGGGAAGTAAGATGAATTTATGTACAAGAAATCACACTGTGCCTTGTTTCAAGATCCTTTAATCCTTTAATGAAGCTAAATACCACCTTCCAAAATTTTAATGAATAGCGATGGTGGCCTCGGGCAATAGACAGTCAGCCCTATGAAAAGTGATCTGGAACTCATTCCCAAACACCAGGAACTTGTGAAAAGATGCTCTCTGTAAATGATGGAGGCTTTTGAGTTAACACTCTGCAGGAAGTTGACAGGGCACAGGTTACACTCTGCTTTATCTTCAAACAGGTTTTAGGAGGAAGGAAACATTGGAGGGAGATTACAAACACCTCTGGTGAGAATTCTTTAAATGTGAGAGAGTTTCACCCTGCTGTCAGAAAGCTTCATTCCTGACACTTTCCTCTATCTAAATAGAATCCTCTCCGAAGCATAAAAATGACAGGATATGGTTTTTCAGTCACAGAGAGAGTAACTATTGGTGAAGCTACTCAACCCCTAACACAGCAAGAAAATAAAACTCAGATCCACATTCCAAATGTGAAACTTTTGAGCCAGAATACAAATAATGAGTCTACTTAGCAATTGAATTGGCCAAAATAAATATATTTTCTCTTCTATTTCTTACCTCTCTAAATCGTTTCTTGCTGAAAACCAACAAGAACATACCATATGGATTTTTGTGTGTGTGTGTGTGTGCTAATCTCATAAAATTACAAATAAAACTTTCACAGAATTGTAACATCTGCTTCAGCATTACCCTGGAGAAAAGTCATCTTTGCAAATCTTGCAAATCACATGAGAATGTACAGTTTAATGTCCAAGTTGCCTTCCACATTTGGCATTCACATTGTCTGATCTGAGAGGGCTTGGAGAACATGAGCAATCAATGCCAGGTGAGTAAAACAAATCTCTGGATAGAAAAAAAAAAAGTTTTTGCTTTATGTTACTGAGAGTATTGCCAAAATTGAAGTACAGTGTTATTAATTTGCCTATAAGAACCTATGGTAAGAAATTTAATGCACATTTTCTTAAAAAACAAATGACATGACTGAATGTGGAATGGAATGTCTGAAGAGTTTGACCTTTGCTTTCAATCTGGAGCTACTTGACAGGTGTCAAGTTAGAAGTCCCCAGACGGGTTGGAAATGAGCCTGGTGCCTGCTATGCATTTCTTCTATCTACGTCTACTTCCACATAGACATAGCAGGCTCACTGTTTCTCAAAGGTAACACATATTTCCCTTCCTACGGCTACCATCTGGTCGGGGTCATCATGTTCCCCTTGCTTACAGTCATATGCTAGTAAACCAGCTTTCCTACAACAACAAAAACAACAAAACGCTATTTATGGTATTTGCCAATTTCCAATATGTAAATTTTCCCATCATGGCCTATTTCAAGCTACTGACAGTTTAGCAACAACCAGTTGGCAAAATTCCTGAATATTTAAGGATCAGCCCCCTTGGGCCGTGGGAGTTGCCTTGGGCCCACCCTGGACTGCACATGTTGTTCCATGCTGCCAGTCATCTACAGTCACCTTACTTACAAAACCTTTCATAGCTCCCATTTCCTGGGCACTAAGTGCTAAATTCCACACTGACTGTATGAGGCCCTCACACTGGCTCACACCCACCTCTTCAATCTCACCTGATAACCCCCTTTAACCACACACTGACCATAATGGTTTTTTTCAGTTCCTCTAACCCAGTGGTAGTCAACCTGGTCCCTACCGCCCACTAGTGGGCGTTCCAGTTTTCATGGTGGGCGGTAGCGGAGCAACCAAAGTATAAATAAAAAGATAGATTTAACTAGATTAAGTTGTTTTATAAAGATTTATTCTGCCAAACTTAGCGAAAATCCTACATAAAGTACTTGGTAAGTAATTATTATATACTTTAACTTGCTGTAACTCTGCTTTATAAATTTTATAAAGTAAAGTTATTTCCCTACTTTATAAATCACCATTACTGTGGAACCGGTAGGCGATTAGAAAATTTTACTACTAACAGAGATACAAAAGTGGGCAATAGGTATAAAAAGGTTGACTACCCCTGCTAACTCATCATGGCCTCTCTGGTCATCGGGCCATCAAATATGTGGTTTCCTGCTCTCTTCATCTTGACAACATCCACTTCTCCAAGCTTCAGCTTAAGCATTTGTTGTCCTGGCAAACTCTGAACATTCTGAACCAGGTGTGTGTCTCTAATACTTACTCCCATGGCTCTGCTCACCTCAAAAGGTGCCTTAAGTGCATCGGGATTACTTGTTCTATTACTGTCTGACCTCAACACAGGAAGCTTTCTGAAGACAGACCATGAGACCATCACTTCATTTCCAGGACCTAGAAAAAGTGTCAGTAGGCTCTCACATCCTCGTGAAATAACCAGTATTTCACATGAAACAAAACCATGGGTTTGGTTTTGTTTTTTTCATCTCACACATTCTATCCTTAGGTATAAATGCATATTTGGAAATAAAAGAAATTCATAATTATATTCAGAGTTGTAACTGTTGTCTTTAAGAATCAAGTAAATTTCAAAATAGCAAATTTCTCAAAATTCCTAAAAGAAAAGTATGGTTTAAATAGTAATATATTCTGAAAGCTAAGGTCTTATGAAATCCTAAGGCATATGGCTTATGGGGATGACTGAGAAATGCCACCTTAAAAAGCCATTCTGAGTATAAACAGAAACACATTCTTTCCTTTTCCAGGGAACACACTTCTGAATCTTGGTTCAGAGCCTAGAACTCAGAGATTGATTTTTATAAACTGGTCAGAGGTACTACACACTAGATCTCTGCATTAAGGAAGAAGTCAAACAAGATGATTTAAGAGTTTGCTTCCAATTGAAGGGTTCTAATGTTCTATAAAATAAATATGGATGGCAGGTGGTGGTAGAATTGTATTCTCCTCTTCTTTTTTTGTGACAGAGAAAGAAACAGAGAGAGGGGCAGATAGGAGCAGACAGACAGAAAGGGAGAGATGAGAAACATCAATTCTTCATTGCAGCACCTTTATTGTTCATTTATTGCTTTTTCATATGTGCCTTGGCCAGGGGTGACCCCTTGCTCAAGCCAGCGACCTTCGGCTCAAGCTGGTGAGCCTTGCTCAAACCACGCTGAGTCCACGTGAAGCTGGAAACCTCAGGGCCTTGAACCTGGGTCCTCTGAATCCTAGATTGACACTCCATCCACTGCAACACTGCCTGGTCAGGCTGTATTCTCCTCTTCTGTGTTCACTTCAGTTTTCTTCCTGCTGTCCCCAGCAGTAGCCTTGGAAATGAGAGGAAAATAAACCAGAAAAAAATAATTCCAGTGAGCAGTGCCCAGAAGGTGTAAGAAGTGCCCAGAAGGTGTAAGAAAGTGTAAGAAGGTGTAAGATAGCCTGGTGGATACAATTTTGCTATTCAAGACTTCAAACTTATATCTAACATTAATGTTCGAAAAATTATCTTCAGCGATTGAAGAGACTAAAGATGTATATGAAAATCAAAATAAAATGCTTAAGATGTCATGCCTGTGTATGTTTGAATCATATAGACTCCTACATAACAGTTTTACACATAAATCAACAAAAAGAATTAGAGCAGTTCATAAAGAATGGCATATAAATATTAAAATGTATTTTTGAAAGCTCAACAATAATTATAACCCTAGAAATAAGAAAGAGTCCTTCATTCTTTCAGGATATAAGTGCTGAGTACCTTTTAGTAGGAGCCTAACATTACTACTGTAGGTGGTGACAGGAACGTACATCAGAATACATAAGTCTGTGCCTCAGAGTGTTCACAGTATAGTAGACAAGAGAGACAGTGTAAATACTTGTAATTTTGAGAATTGTCATAAAGGTATATATGATCTATTGAGGAGCAGGGGGTGGATGCAAAATGTTCTCTAATAATTAGTTCTTTAAATGGTCACAGAATGTTCTCAAATAGATCTTAGGTTACATAGTCCCCCCCTCAAATTTTAACATATAAACAGGGTTGGGTTCTTGGGTGTGCAACTTGTGTGATTACCCCATATTTTACTTAATGCTCTGTTGTTGTTGCCTTGAAACTCTTAATAAACTTTGAAGGTGTGTTTTGCAAATGAGGTCCAATGAGACCTTAGAGCATGTTAGTGAGCAGAAGAGATACGTGTAATATGGCATGTCTGTCATTTCTTGGCACTTTCTTTGCATTTAGTGGTCTCAATGTCCCATGAGCACAGAAATCCCAGGGACCCACTGTGAGTGGGAGTTCCGCATGTTGGCTATTGCTAAGTGGGGACACGGCTTCTCCTAGAAGCTTTACTTTCAATTCAAATAGAACTTGCTCCAAATACAAGGAGGCAAAGGCATTCTAAAAAACACAAATCACCAAGACATTTTCTCATGTATCTTCTTTGCATTGCTTCTCTGGATTGGCCCTCTAGTGATGCTAAAAATGTTGACACTGAAGAAAAAGGAAAGGACACAGTGCACGGTTCATCCTCCTTTCAACTCTGCCTTACTGGCCAGTAAGCCTAGGACACAGTGCACGGTTCATCTTCCTCTCAGCTCTGCCTTCCTGGCCAGTATGCCTAGGACACAGGAATGCTGGCAGAATGTGCACTTACCAAGAAGCAAAATAAAAGGTTGAGTTAGTTTTCAGTTCTAGTAAAAATTAAATATACATGCATGTAAAGGTTACAAAATACAAATTGTGTGATTGCAATGATTCTACATCTA
Organism: Saccopteryx bilineata; assembly: GCF_036850765.1. Lineage (NCBI taxonomy): Eukaryota > Metazoa > Chordata > Mammalia > Chiroptera > Emballonuridae > Saccopteryx > Saccopteryx bilineata. The sequence continues at coordinate 28,499,840 of NC_089492.1, forward strand.
GATAAAATGCTGTTATATTTGCATTTAAAACTAACATTGCAGGAGGCAAACATAGTTAAAATTCATTCTAATTAAAATTTTTTAATTTTCTTTACACAGAACAATAAATTTAAAAATTTTTAGAAACACCATGACATGTTGAGAGACTACAGATGGGATAGAAAATCTTTATATTTTATTATTTTATTTTTTATTGATTTGAGAGAAAGAAGAAAACGTCAATTTGTTGTTCCACTTATTTATACACTCATTGATTGCTTCTTGTATGTGCCTTGACTGGGGATCAAACCTGCAACCTTGTTGTATTAGGAAGATGCTCAAACTCACTGAACTACCTGGCCAGGGCCTATATTTTAGTACCTTTATATTATTAATGCCTTTTTTCTTCTGCTTTTGTGAACAAGAGGCTCTGCAGTTTCATTTTTCACTGAGTGCCACAAATTATGATACTGGCCCTGGATGTAGATATATAATTATATACACAAGTGACAGCAAGACAGAGGAGGAGATGGAGGACAGCAGAGAGAAGAGAGGTTCGATATCTCCTGTACACTCAAATGCAGAGCAAGGAATGAGAGTTACTTCCCAGATTCCCTCTCTGATGACTCTTCGCTTGGAATGGTTTCCTTTTTCAAGCTCTAGTTAATGAAATTCTTGATAAAACTTTCTTTATATTTTATATATTTAATACTGAGAAAAATTGTGCACTTATACTCATTATGTATACTTTAATATTTTTTGAATATATATATTGTCACCATTAGGGTTTGTAGAAAGTATTCAACTGATAGCTACTGAGTCTACCCTCAAAACAAATCCAGAATCTGAACATTTCTCCCCATGTCCACCACTACCATGAAAATTTAAATTTTTCCTCTTTTAAATATCTTCACTTAGGCCCTGGCTGGTTTGCTCAGTGGATAAAGCATCAGCCAGACATATGGATGTCCTAGGTTTGATCCCTGTCAGGGCACACAAGAGAAGCAACCATCTGCTTCTCTTTCCCTCCCTCTCACCTTCTCTCTCTCTTCCTCTCTCACAGCCAGTGGCTGTGATTGGTTTGAGCATAGGCCCTGGGCTCTGAAGATAGCTCGGTTGGTCCAAGCATCAACCTCAGGTACTGAGAATAGCTCAGTTGATTTTAGCATCAGCCTCAGACAGTGGTTACTGGGTGGATCCTGGTTGGGGCGCATATGGGAGTCTGTCTTTCCATCTCCTCTCCTCTCACTTAAAATATATCTGCACCTTAATTGCATTAACTCCTTTGTCACCTGAGAGTGGTGAGGTGAAAAGTACCACATGCAGACCCATGTGAGATTCTACAGACAATGCCAGACTTGTAGCCAACAGCTCTACATCCAACACTTGCCCTGATGAACACCCGTGAATATTCCCAGCATGAACACAGTTTTGTGTTGTGTTTGGTGCTGGTGTTTACTTTCTTGAGATTCTTAAACCAAATTGCTTCTAAGGTGCATTTAAATATGAAAATTAGTCACCCAGATTCAGTATTAATACACTTCCCTTAATGCATGGTAGGCTGATTTGTCTTTATAAACTTTAGTGTAGCTATTAACACAAGGGACCCAAAAATAGAAAAATATCAAATATTTTTATATAGTCTTTCTAACTTATAGTTGTTTTTAAAAAATTATAGATGTGTTAAAAGGCCTAATTGATATTTTTATCTACTTAGTCAAAGTGGCTTCTTCTAGAAGCCAAAATGTATGTGTATTTTCAGAATTCTTTTCATTGCAAATCACAAAAGCCCATCTCAAAGAGTTTACAAATAAAAGGAAGAAATTTAGGAATAAAGATGGCTTCTGTAATGTCTGGATTCAACTGATACCATAAGCCCTAAGATTCTTTCTCTTTTTCTCTCTCCTTCTCTCTCTGCTTCAGGTAGTTCTTCATGTGGTACACAAGAGAGTTGATGACACCCGCAGACTCATATTCTGCCAACTTATCAAGTCCAATGGAAAAAGATGGTCTTACTAACATTTATGGTGAAAAACTAGGGGGTATTGTCCTGACTGAGATCACATCTATTAATCTCTTTGGCTAAAGGAAGGACTACTCTGATTGGGGTGTGGCCACACCTGTAACATATGAATGGCGTGAGGATGGTTATCTCAACTACAGCATTATAGGAAAGAGTGCTGTTCACACAGGAAAGGTCTGCCATGCCACTCAATGTAGGCAATCATAAAGAATTTAGTAGATTATTATTTAAAATAACAATTTCTAGGCAAGTTTTATAATTCAGAGCTCCAGGAGGAGAGTAGCCTCCAGAAGTCATGAGAATGAACTGGCCATGAAATGGGCACTCACAGTTACTGCATGCCTGCTGGTTGTAGCGGACAGTGCTCACTATGCCACCTGGGACCACACATTGTTCCTCATTTATGGTTGAAAAAATAAATCAACCTAGGTCACAAACTTGGACACACAGAATCAGATCCCAATTTTTATCCCAGATCTAATTCTGAAAACTGTGTGCTATTCAACACATGATAATGTTATTAGTTGGAAAATATAGGTGCCCTGACAAAGTAGGTAGAGGTTTTCTTTCCTTCCTTCCTTCCTTCCTTCCTTCCTTCCTTCCTTCCTTCCTTCCTTCCTTCCTTCCTTTTTCCTTCCTTCCTTCCTTCCTTCTTTCCTTCCTTCCTTCCTTCCTTTTTTCCTTCCTTTCTTCCTTCCTTCCTTCCTTCCTTCCTTCCTTCCTTCCTTCCTTCCTTCCTTCCTTTCCTTCCTTCTTTCCTTCTTTATTTTTTCCATTTTCCTTTTCTTTAAGAAAAATGTCTTATTACCTGCTAGAGGTCTACTTTGAGAATGTGGTCCATTTCTGGGATCCGGGAGCATGAGTTCAAGAAAGACAAGAAGGTCATTGGCATGAAAACAAGAAGAATGGAAAGGCCTTTGGTGGTGAGCTTAAGATAGAAGGTTTCCATTTCCACTGTTAACATAATATTAAAAGGATGGTAATTGGGTTGGATTTTCCCATTTCTATATGTAATCAACAAATTTATCATTTGTCATGGATTTTACATTAATTATTTGGTGTGGAAAGTCAAACTGTGTTAGTCACATGATAATTATTAAGTTGTTACTATGGCTAAGCATAGTAAAAAAATCGAAAGCATAAAATACCTAGTGAAACAGTAAATATGTAAAGCAGCGTTAAAGATATAAAATAAAGAGCAAAAATTAGCTATATTAACAAAATCTCATTATAGGTCACCTCATGTATTTTGATGGCTCTCATCCTCCTAAATATAGAAGAACATATTACGGCCAAGTACAGCTCTTGTTCTTCCTCCTACAAAATTATAGTAGACTGTGAACTTGTGGTTTCTATCCAAGTGAAAACTTCCCATGATTATGCTCCTGGCATTTTACTATACAAAAAGCAAAAATCTAATTTCTGTACAGAAAAACAGAACTTCAAAATTAAACCTGGAGTGAATAATTCAAAATTTATAATCTTTCAGTTATTTTTCATGACCTTTAATGTCACTTATTTGGAAACACTAAAGAGCAGAGTCCTCCATTTTTAGTTTTTCATTTAAAATATATAGTACCTATGTATAAAGCCCCAAAAGGAATGCAGGCTTATGCAGCCACTGTTAGTGGTATCTTTTGCTGTACAGAAGCATTTTAGTTTGATATAGTCCCATTTGTTTATTTTGTCCTTTATATCACTTGCCCATGGAGATATGTCGACAAAAATATTGCTATCCAAGATGTTTATGGTTTCGTGTCTTACATTTAAGTCTTTTACGCATTTTGAGTTAATTTTTGCGAATGGTGTAAGTTGGTGGTCTAAGTTTAATTTTTTTTTCATGTACCTTTTGAATTTTTCCAACATCATTTATTAAAGAGACAGTCTTTATTCCATTGTATACTCTTGCCTCCTTTGTCAAATAACAATTGACCATAAAGGGATGGGTTTATTTCTGGGTTCTCTGTTGTGTTCCATTAATCTGTATGCTTGTTCTTATGCCAGTACCAAGCTGCTTTGATTACAATGGCCTTGTAGTATAACTTGATATCAGGAAGTGTGATACTTCTCACTTTATTCTTCATTTTCAAGATTACTGAGGCTATTTGTGTTCTTTTTTGATTCCATATAAATTTTTGGAATATTTGCTCTATATCTTTGAAGTATGCCATTGGAATTTTGCATTGAATCTATAAATTACTTTGGGTAATATAGACATTTTAATGATGTTTATTCTTCCTATCCATGAACATAATATGTGCTTCTGCTTGTTTATGTCTTTCTTGATTTCTTTTTCAATGTCTTATAATTTTCCAAGTACAAGTCTCTTACCTCCTTGATTAAATTTGCTCCTAAACACTTTATTATATATTTTTTTGATTTTTTAGTTAAAAATATTTTTATTTCAGGTTTTATATTTTGGGCCTCGTTTCATTTACAGCAAAATGGTGGGATCTTGATAACATTATACGGAGTGAAATAAGTAAATCAGAAAAAAACAAGAACTACATGATTCCATACATTGGTGGAACATAAAAACGAGACTAAGAGACATGGACAAGAGTGTGGTGGTTACCAGGGGTGGGGGGAGGGAGGACATGGGAGGGAGGGAGGGAGAGAGTTAGGGGGAGGGGGAGGGGCACAGAGAACTAGATAGAGGGTGGCGGAGGACAATCTGACTTTGGGCGAGGGGTATGCAACATAATTTAATGACAAAATAACCTAGACATGTTTTCTTTGAATATATGTACCCTGATTTATTAATGTCATCCCATTACCATTAATAAAAATTTATTTAAAAAAAAAGAAAAAGAAAAAAAAAACATTATTCCAGAATGCTATAACCAGCAAAAATCTTTCAAGAATAAACACTTTATTATATTTATTGCAGTTGTGAAGGGGATTGTTTCCTTAATTTCTCTTTCAGACAATTTATTGTTGGTGTGTAAAAATGCCACTGGTTTCTGAATATTAACTTTATATCCTGCCACATTGCCAAATTTATTTATCAGGTCCAGTAGGTTTTTGACTGAAACTTTAGGGTTTTCTATGTATAGTATCATGTCATCAGCAAATAATGATAGTTTTACTTCTTCTTTTCCGATTTGAATGCCTTTTATTTCTTCTTGTCTGATTGCTGTGGCTAGGACTTTCAGTACTATGTTGAATAAGAGTGGTGAGTAAGAGCATACCCCTGTCTTGTTCCTGATATTAAGGGTATTGCTTTTAATTTTTGCCCATTGAATATGATGTTGGTCATGGATTTGTCATAGATGGCCTTTATCATGTTGAGGTATGTTCCATATATTCCCAGTCTGCTGAGAATTTTGATCATAAATGGGTGCTGGATTTTATCGAATGCTTTTTCTGCATCTATTGATATAATCATGTGATTTTTATCTCTCATTTTGTTTATGTAATGAATCACATTTATTGATTTGCAAATATTGTACCAGAATAAATGGTACAGAATTTGGCTCCCCAGAATAAATCCCACTTGATCATGATCTATAAGCTTTTTCATGTGTTTCTAGATCTAGTTTGCTGATATTTTGTTGAGAATTTTAGCATCTATGTTCATCATGGATATTGGTTTATAGTTTTCTTTCTTTGTAGTGTCTTTACTTGGTTTTGGAATGAGGATAATACTTGCCTCATAAAATAAGTTTGGAAGTCTTTCCTCCTCTTGGATTTTTTGGAATAATTTGAGTATAGATGTTCTTTGAACATTTGGTAAAATTCACCTGTGAAGCCATCCAGCTCAGGACTTTTGTTTGCTGGAAGTTTTTTGATAACTGTTTTAATTTCCTTTGTTTTTAGGAATTTATCCATTTTACCTAGGTTGCCCAATTTTTTTGGCATTTAAATCTTGAGAGTTTTTTCTTACAATCCTTTGTATTTCTGTGGTGTCAGTTGTTACTTCTCCACTTTCATTTCTAATTTTACTTATTTGAGTCCTCTCTCTTTTTTGCTTGATGAATCTGGTTAAAGATTCGTCAATCTTATTTACCTTTACAAAGAACCAACTCTTGGTTTCATTGACCTTTTGTATTTTGGGGTTCTTTTTTTTTTGGCCTCTAGGTGATTTATTTCTGCTCTGATCTTTACTATTTCCTTCCTTCTACTTCCTTTTGGCTTTATTTGTTGTTCTTTTTCTAGTTCTTTTTTGGTGCAGAGTTAGTTTGTTTATTTGAAGTTTTCTTCTTAAGGTATACTTGTAATGCTATGAACTTCCCTATCAGAACTGCTTTTTCTGTGTCCCATAGATTTGGGGTTGTTGTATGTTCATTTTCATTTGTTATAAGGAAAGTTTTATTTCTTCCTTGATCTCATTGTTAACCTATTTGCTATTTAATAACATGCTATTTAACTTCCAAGTGTTTGAACGTTTTTCAGTTTTTCTATTGTAATTGATTTCTAATTTCATGCCATTGTGATCAGAAAAGATGCTTGATATGATTTTAATCTTCTTAAATTTATTGAGACTTGTTTTGTGTCCTAATATGTAGTCTATCCTAGAAAATGTACCATGAGCACTTTAAAAGAAGGTATATTCTGCTGTTTTGGGGTAAAATGTTCTGAAGATATCAATTAAATCCAGTCGATCTAGTGTGTCATTTAAGACCTCTATTTCTTTGTTAATTTTCTGTCTGGAAGATTTATCTATTGATGTTAGTAGGGTATTAAAATCCCCTACTATTATAGTGTTGTTGTTGATCTTGTTTTTTTATATCCATCAAAATCTGCTTCATATATTTAAGTGCTCCTATATTAGGTGCATAAATATTTACAATGGTTATGTCCTCTTGTTGGATTGTTCCCTTTATCATTATGTAGTGACCTTCTTTATCCCTTACTGTAGCCTTTGTTTTTTGTTGTTGTTGTTGTTGTTTTTTGACAGAAACAGAGATAGAGTCAGAGAGAGGGACAGATATGGACAGACAGACAGGAAGGGAGAGAGATGAGAAGCATCAATTTTTCATTGCGGCTCCGTTGTTGTTCATTGATTGCATTCTCATATTTGCCTTGACCAGGAGGCTACAGTAGAGTGAGTGACACCTTGCTCAAGCCAGCAACCTTTGGGCTCAAGCCAGTGACCATGGGGTCATGTCTATGATCCCACACTCAAGCCAATGACCCCTTGCTCAAGCTGGTGAGCCTGTGCTCAAGTGGGATGAGCCTGCGCTCAAGCCTGCGACCTAGGGTTTTTGAACCTGGGTCCTTTGCATCCCAGTCTGATGCTCTATCCACTGTGCCACTGCCTGGTCAGGCCTTTGTTTTAAAGGCTATTTTGTCAGATATAAGTATTGCTACCCCAGCTTTTTTTTTTTCAATTCTATTTGCATAAAACTCTTTTTTCCATCTCTTCACTTTTAGTCTCTGTATATCTTTTGTTCTGAGGTGGGTCTCTTATAGACAGCAGATGTACTGATCCTCTTTTGTTTTCTTTTTTCTCTTCTTTGTAATTTTCTGAAATGAAAAGCAAGGAAGTAGAAAGACATGCACCCGACCAGGATTCCCCTGGCAAGCCCACTAGGGGGTGATGCTCTGGCCTTCTAGGCAGTTGCTCTATTACAACCAGAGCTATTCTAGTGCCTGAGGTGGAGGCCATGGAGCCATTCTCAGTGCTTGGGCAAACTTTGCTCCCATGAAGCCTTGGTTGCTGGGGCGCTGAGAGAGAGAGAGAGAGAAAGGAGAGGGGGAGGGGTAGAGAAGCAGATAGGTGCTTCTCCTGTCTGTGCCCTGGCTGGGAATCAAATACAGGACTTTCATACACCAAGCCAACGCTCTACCATTGAGCCAACCGGCTAAAGCCCCAGTTCTCTTTTCTTATCCATTCAGCTACCCTGTGTCTTTGATTGGAGCATTTAATCCATTTACATTTAAGGTTATTATTGATATATACTTATTTATTGCCATTTATTCTTTAAATTTACAATCCTCCTACTCTCAATTTCTTTTTTCCTCTGCTCTTTTAATAGCAGGTGCCTTAACATTTCTTGCAGTACTTGTTTGGTTGTAATGAATTCCTTCAATCTTTTTTTTAACTGGAAAGCTTTTTATTTCTTCTTCAATTTTAAGTGATAGCCTCGCTGGATAAAGTAGTCTTGAGTATAGGTTCTTGTTGTGTGTGTCACTTTGAATATTTCTTGCCAATCAATCCTTTCTGACCTCAAGTGTTTCTGTTTAGAAGTCAGATGTCATCCTTATGGGGGCTCTTCTGTAGGTAATTAACTGCTTTTCTCTTGCAGTTTTTAGGATTCATTCATTGTCTCTTATCTTTGGCATTTTAATTATGATGTGTTTTGGTGTAGGCCTCCTTGAGTTAATTTTTAATGTGACTCTCTGTGCTTCTTGAACTTGTGTGATGTTTTTCTTCATCAATTTAGGGAAATTTTCAGCTCTGATTTCTTCAAACAGGTTCTCTTCTCTATCCCTTGTTCATTCTCTTCTCCTTCAGGAACCACTATGATACAGATGTCATTTCTCTTCTTATTATCATAGAGGCCTCTTAGAGTTCCCTCAGTCCTTTTGAGCCTCTTTTCTTTTGGCTGCTCTGCTTCTGTGCTTATGTTTATCTTCTCCTCTAAATCACTGATTCAATGCTCTGCTTCATCCATCCTGCTGTTGATTCCTTCTAGCACAGTCTTCATTTCTGATATTGTATTTGTAATTTCTGACTGGTTCTTTTTTGTGACTTCAATGTCCTTTTTTTTTGTATTTTTCTGAAGTTGGAAACAGGGAGGCAGTCAGACAGACTCCCGCATATGCCCAATTGGGATCCACCCGGCACACCCACCAGGGGGCAATGCTCTGCCCATCTGGGGTGTCACTCTGTTGCAACCAGAGCCATTCTAGTACCTGAGGCAGAGGCCACAGAGCCATCCTCAGTGCCCAGGCCAGCTTTGCTCCAGTGGAGCCTTGGCTGCGGGAGGGGAAGAGAGAGACAGAGAGGAAGGAGAAGGGGAGGAGTGGAGAAGCAGATGGGCACTTCTCCTGTGTGCCCTGGCCGGGAATTGAACCCGGGACTCCTGCACGCCAGGCCGATGCTCTACCACTGAGCCAACCGGCCAGGACCTTCAATGTACTTTTTGATGCTTCATATCTCTTTGTTTAAGTTCTTATTGTGATTATCCATTCTTGCTCTAAGATCCTTGAGCATTCTAAAAATTATTATTTTAAACTTTGCATCTTGTAGTTTGGATACTTCCATTTCATTTAGTTCTTTTTCTGTTGTTGATTCATTTGGGTCATATTTCTTTAATCTGCCTATTTTGTCTGTGTATTGGGTAGAACTGTCTGACTTTGAAATTTGTTGTGGTGTCTTTATGAGGAAGACAGGCTCAGTGGGACTGACCTTCAGGTCACCTGAGTTCCTTGCTGTAGGAATGCTTCTTGAGGTAGTATTTATCCTCCTGTTGTATGTCAGTATTTAATGTAGTTGTTCTTTTCATGGTGCAGTTATCCCTTCAGGCTGGCTGGCTCTATGGGTTAACCTTGATCATGTGTATTAGACACTGTTCAGTGTCTGTTCTGTTGGGCATATTTATTCTCTGCAGTGTCTGGTGCCTTCTGGACTCCTCCTTTGAGCATGCCACTTGTGTAACTAGCTGAGTCTGGCATTGGTACTGTCTGCCACCCACTTCTGGTTGTGTTGGTTCTGGGTCTTCTTGGTTTGGCCTCAGCTATTGTTTGTAAATTGCCATGGGGTACCTTCTGTTCACTATTTCTGATTTCTGTCTGCATATTCTGTGCCTGGTAGTGTGAGAGGGACCATCCTCTTTATAAGGATCAGCTTTCTCCTGCTTAGAGATTACTGTAGCTCTGTAAAAGCCCCAAGCTCCGTAACAGTTGCCTCTAATTTTCAGCTGCTCTACCTCCTCCTGTAGCTGTGTGGTCTTCCCACAGATTCTTCTGTAGAAAGTCTGTAGTGTGGGCTAATACTGGCTTCACCCCACCAATCCATCTACAGGTTGCAAGCTTGGTGGGTTAGGGCAGCTGAGGTTAAAAATACAACATTAGTGGGACCTCCTACTTCAGGGGTCTCTTGGTCAGGAGCTTGGTACAGAGAAAGTGGCCCCTATTCCAAAGCCTAATCCCTCAGACACTGTTGGATACTCCAATTCTGTTTCTCCTCAGAGAGGTGAGCATCAGGTTCAGATTTGGTGGGGCCAACACTTGCCTCTGCAGAAGCTCTTCCAACCGGTGAGACCCTGGTCTCAGGGAGGAAGACAGAGAGTCCTCCCATAAGGCTGACTGTGTACCCTAGAAAGTGGCTAAGCCTCTCGACTGGATCCAATAGTAGGCTCGTGGGGATCCACACTTTGTCCATGCTCCAAGCCTCTCTCCCCTCTGTGGAACCTAGCCCAGCGGGGCAGGATATTCAACACCCAGGCTGGCTGATTGGGAAGCTTCATCCTATCCAAAACACATGAGCTGATGTGCCAGTGCTGATCACAGAGAGCGGAATTCGCCTCAGCTGGACCAAGTTTTGGATGAGCTGTCCCTTAGGGCATGCTGCCGGCAAGGGTCATTAGGTCCTGAACAGATGCTCTCTGAGCTGGCCACTGGATGTGCAGGCCCTGGGCCTCCCTGGAGGAAACTTGGCACAGATAAGTGGCAGACACTGCCCACAACTGGCCCTTAGCAACCTTCTTGGAGCTATAAGTAATCCAGACTTGTGGCTGCCTCTGCTGGTCCCAGGTGCACATGCAAATACAAAGGTGCACACGTAGGCTGGCTTTTACCCATACTTGGCCTGGGGAAAGTCTGCTTAAAAGGCCAAGGTTCTCTGAGTCTGACCTCCTGCAGCTTCTGTCTGCTGGCTACTTGTTGGGCTCAGCCACTAAAAACACCTCTGGTAGAACCTATAGCCTGTGACAATTCAGGCATTAGGAAGGGTAGTGAGTGTGGCTCCACCCCTTGGCCCCAGGTGTCAGACTGTCCAGACTTTTTCCACAAACCTCAGTAGGGTGTGGCCCCAAGAGTCCAGTGGGTGTGGCCTCTGAGTCCCAGAGGTGTGGTTTGCCCACAGTCCAGACAGTTTCTGCTGAGTCTCCCATGAGGTGGAAGCACCAGACATAGACTCGGGAGCATGTAAGGGAAAGCTCTGGCCTCAACATCAGAAAACTTTATCACAGACAGGCACTCTGCTTCCTGGATGACTTCTCAGAATGACCCAATCTCCATGAAATGGGGCAGGAGAGATTCTGAGGGTGGGACAGTTACTTTTCCCCAGGCTGATGGCTCAGGAAAGGGACTGCTCCATCCAAGACAGATGATAACTGGAGTATTGGAAGATGACTCAGCACAGAGGTTTCAGTGGCCGACCCCCATGGTATCTCTCCCTGGGTTACTGACTTCACACTCTTCCGATGCAATTCTAATCCTCTCATCCCTCCTTCTGCAGGAGCCTCAGGTAAGTGGCTGTGAACAAGATTTTCTTCACTGACCCTTTAAGGTGGAGCCTGCATCTCTGAGAGCTCCCAATCTCTCTCGAAGACAGAAACCTTGGCTCTTTTCACTGCCAAATGCTGTGCAGGTGCCTATTCTAGGCTCTGGGGCTCTATGCTGGGATGCCTGGACTGGGGCTAAGGACCCTCCCCTCTCAGGGTGACCATTCCCACAGTGAGAGTCCCTCCGGACCCTCCGCCCTGCTCTCTCCTGGGAGCAGGGCAGCCCTTTCCATGTCTCTGCCCTTCCTACCAGTCTCAGTGTGGCTTCCTCTGTGATCTTCAGTTATAGACCCCTCTTTGCTTAGTCCAAAGTTGGTTTTACAAGATGATTGTACTTAAGTTGTAATCCAGTTTGATCTTAGGAGGTGACAGTTGGAACGCCCACCTACTCTGTCACCATCTTGGAATCCCTCTTTGTATCTAACTCAAATAACAATTGCTCACTCTTTTGAGGTCCAAAAGCCTTACTATTTCCAGTGTCTTTCTGCTTTTTGCCTCTGTATCTTTACATACAAATGTTCTATTGAGCAAATGTCTTTTTCACACTTTTAGACCTAGCAAACTAATACATTCTTCAAATTTTAACTCAAACAAAATTCAGGGTACTGTTTCCAAAGGGAAAAAAAGTTCATTCATCCTGGGCCATACAGGAGGAAGGCATTGGTTCCAACTATCACCCAATTCAATCATGGCAGCTCTGCTTTTACTTCTTCCCTGAACTAGGGTTCCATGTAGAATTTTGCCCACTAGTAAAACAAAAGTACTTTAAAAATCACTGTTACATATGTAAGTATACTGCATAAAAACAGAAAATAAAGTAGAATGTGCCTTCTGAGATCACACACCTCCCTTATCTCCCTGCTCCCCATGTCCACAGGAACCCCCCCCCATAACCACTGTCAATACCTTGTGTTTAGTAAGCTCACCCCTTCCCTAATCTAGATGGAAAATACTTCCCCAACCTAGCCTGTATTAAATATCTCTGTTCTGGACTTTCATCCTATCTCCTTCCCCTGTCCTGGCCAACACTATTTTCAAATCTGTACGTGATCACCTCTATTTCTTATTCACTAACCCTCATTTAACCTCGTATTTGAAGCTAAGCATATGCTTCCTCCACACTCACTATTTCAGTCTTGCTTCTTAAATTTCATTCCAGGTAATGTTCCTGCTCTGGTCTCAGATGGCACACTGGTGCCCATCCAGATCCGCAGAGCAGAGCAGAAAATCAAACATCTACTTGGCTTTGACTAGGCCTAGAGCATTAACTTGTGACAGAGGCTCCAGTTTCTCTTTTATAGAAATTCTTGTAAATTTTTTTTAAAAATTGGAATTCTACTACAAGTTTAAAACATTGCTGGAAGTGGGGACTCCGGAGACTTACCTTCCAGTACCATCAAAATTAATTTTCTGACATGCCGTCTCTTCTACTCATGTAAAAAAGAAACACATTATCATCCTCCTCTCGTATTCCATCATTCTTTTCCACTATAGTATCTAGGCTCTGTTTGTACATAGTACTATTCTGAACTCCAGAATCCGTGGAGCCTGGGATTTAAAATAGGGACACATGAGTTAAAACATAGCCAGAAACTAGAAAATCTCATCAACAACATCCGCAAACCCTTATGTAAGGTGAAAAGACAAAATGTCACAGCAATAGGCCTACACAGATATCATAAGTAGCATCCTATGTAGCTTCTTCAGAACCCTTAACATCGTATGCTTAAGGAAGACAGGATTGCTGAAAATGCAGCTATTCCAGTATTACTGAGATCAGGCTTGCGTCTTGTGAAAACTCAGTTTGATTGGGCAAACTGAGCAAGAGCCACAAACAGTAAGCACCACTGAATGGTAGATGCAATGGGCTGAAGTCAGAATATGTAGGAAGGGACAAATATGGAAAGGAGACATAAAAATAGAAGTGAAAATAGCATGGCCATCAAATTCTGAAAAGTCAAATCGTGTAGTCAGTTTGTTGTAACTCTTCTTGTTGAGGCAAGAATTGTGTGGTCACTAAGGCCACAAGTAGTTGGCTAAAGTGTAGAAATCTCTGTAAATAATCCCAGCCTAATAGGAGAACTCGGATAGTCACTGGATAAATAACTGGTGATCACATGTGTAGCTTTAAGAAGTGGTCAATTGAAGCCCTGACTGATGGGTCAGTTGACTAGAGCATCGTCTGGAAGCACAGAGGTTGCCAGTTTGATTCCTAGTCAGGGCACATCCAGAAACAGTTCAATGTTCCTGTCTCTCTCTCCCTCCTGCTCTCTCTCTCTCTAATAATAATAATAATAATAATAATAAAGCTTGGTGAATTGGAGGAAATAATATCAAGAGTATCTTCCCATGCAGAGAACACAAAGAACAACATGACGAATGCCATCCACTTCTTTTCAGGAAAACTTTGGAAGCTTCTTAACAGAACTTGAGACTCAGTTTTCTGAACATACATTTTCTTACAGTTCTTTAAATTTGACTTTGTTCTTTTTTCTTTTCTTTCCTTCATCCCCTCATCCCTCTCTTCCTCCCTTTCTACCTCCTTCAACAAATACTTATTAAGTTCACATTCTAGGTTAGGAACTTTGATGGGCAGTTCATATCTTTATGCACTATTTCCCCAAAGTAATAGCCTAGCCACACTCCTGCGTAAATGTGCTTATTACCCAGGGGGTCTTGAAGTCACACATCCTGGGATTGAATCCAACTCTGTGGTCTTGGGGAAGTTACTTAATGGTTCATCTGCTATATCCTCATCTATAACCTAAGAATGGAAGTTACATATCTATCTCATAGCTGTGTGGTAAATATTAAATTAAATAATCCAAGCGAAAATTTTAATGTTATATCTGACATACATTCATTGCTCAACAAATCTTAGCTATTATTACCATTATTGTTTCTACGATTCAACATGGCCTCACTTCTAACCATCTATGTACTACCCCCCAAGGCTAAGCTGACCTTTTAGGGTCCCACAGCATCCTGTGTATGGTCCACACAGAGATGTACCACCTAGATTCCCCTGCAAGAAAGGACTTGCTTCCCAGCCTACAGGGAGTGTGGCCATCCAACACCCTTCAGCTGACAGCTTCAGTCACAGAGAACAACCTTCCCCTTCCAAGGGCAGACCTCTTCCAGCCACTGAACAAAGCAAGAGACGCAAAGACCACCCTGATGTGAGATAGGTCTAATGGGCAGTTGCCCCAGAGTTTTCTCACCGTGTTATTCAAGACTTTGACAGACCTGCAGCTGTTTGACTTTTCCTTCTGCCCAGTCCTGTTTCCACCTCCATCCTTTCACAGGTGTTCGTCTCAAATAATCATCCTGTACCCCAGACTTCATCTCAGTACCTGTTTCCAGGGAACCGAGCCTGCAGCTGCACAGTAGCTGAGTTCTATTGGTTTACTTCTCTATCTGCCTCCCTGACTGGGCTGTAAGATCTTTGATGACAGGGAAAATTTTATTCAGCTGCATATCCCCAGCAGCTAGGAAGTGGTGGTTAAATAGAAAACAATTAGGAGTTCTCCATAGAATGAATGAAAAATAAGCAAGGAGTCAGCTTGAAAGGAAAAAAAAATTTAATGTGTTCAGGAAAACTGAATCATCATAAAAATAATGATTATGTTTCATGTTATTGTAAAATACTTTCCATGAATGAATGAGTAGAAGTTGTTTTATAAGCTACTTGTACAAAGGTAGAGGAAGTAAGTTTTATCAGTGAACTCAGCACTTCTCTGGACAGAATCTCTTAACCTTTTAACAGCTGTAGAACCTCTCTTTCTCTCCAGTGCATACTTCAGTTACTTGGCAAATCAAATAATGAACAATGTATGTACGACATCTGGTGGCTTCCAGATAATGTTACATCAACCTTGCCTGGAGTCTGAGCTCCAGAGCCTGGTCATCATATTAGCCTGAACCTTTTCTTATATTGAAACCCTTCCCAGATTAGCACAGGTTGGCCTGCCAGGGCTGGGAGGATAAAAGCTATTAAATTTGCCAAAGATGCCAGTTGTTATGAACCTAACAACCCCATTCTTTAAATCCTTTGATTTATATCATCTTCAGAATTAATAATCATTCATCCAATTACATGCTCCTGGTCTGGGCCTCTGGCCAATTCTATGTCATAAGAGGTGATAAGACCCATTAGCTATAAGCTTTAAATTATCCAGCATCAGACCCCAGGGAAGTATGTTGCCCAAATGAGCCATCTCCCTTCTATTTCAAAACCTTCATGACTGATGCTAGAAAATCATCTTCTTTACATTGCTGTTGTTATGGTCAGTTTTAAATGCAACAATTAATAGCTGAAGATCTTATGAGACTTTTGCAACCATTGGTGAATTATAGTCATACTTTTAAAATATGCAAGCATTATGGGTCTTAATATAAACTTATGCAAACAAACTATCTTGAGGTCTTAAGGGTAGAATAAACATTATAGAAAGAATTTATATTGTTACAATAACACACTAGTAACTGGTGTATTTACTTGATTAAAAAATTCTCTAGGAAAAGGAAGAACAAACTTTCATGATTTATTAATATGTAATAGGACTAAAGGTGAGATTATCTTTATTTGCATTATTTGGAGATTTGACTTTATTCTACTCTTGATTCCATATGATTCTTACAGTTTTTGAAAAAAAATTTAAGAGCATGTGGACTTATAGTCATACATCAGAGAAACTAGGAGAAGAAAATTGAGGAAACATTTGCCAAGTAGCAGCAGTTTCTTTAGAAACCAAAGAAATCCACTAAAGCTAGGTTAATATTCAGTGAGGTTCACTTGGATTTGAGTATATGCTACTTTGTAATGGGCTGAACTGTGGACTTTGCTTTGAACTACAAATCCTTAAAAATAAGAACTGATGAAAAGGGTCAGCAGAGTTAAATCACCATGAAAATCCAGGCAGTTTTACACTCTTCACTTTCAAAGTTGACAAGCATCCCTGGGTTGAGGTCAACACTGGTATTCAAATAAGAACACAATCTACATTCCTTATAACGAAAGCCTAACAAACATTTTTGGAGTATTTTATTAATGGATATTTCAACATACCATTAATCTTTTAAATTTTCTTCAACTACTAATAAATATGGGAACTTTTTCTCCAACAATGATACTGGAAATAATAACTTTATTAGTTTTCATCTGGGCACATAAATTGTCTAAATTAAAATTATCAGAATTTATTGAATGTGGTTCAGAGAAAAGCCAGGAGATTTTCTGGATCAAGTTACCTCATAGTCTATTTTATTCCACTTGATTTACAATGTCTTGTGTATAGTATCATTACTGCAGAGTTTAGGATGAGCATTTGATTAGTCAAGGAGGAGATCATGTGTGTGCTTATTGCATATTAGAGCACATACTATAAATTCATGGATTAGTGAACTTGTCCAGATATGGGCATACATGTGTTGGTTTAAAAAAAGATATTATTTATTGATTATTATGGAGAGAGGAGAGAGTAAGCGGGGTGGAGTGAGAAGTATCAACTCATAGTTGCTTCACTTTAGTTGTTCATTGATTGGTTGTCATATCTGCCTTAACTAGAATAGCCCAGGGTTTCAAACTGGTGAACTCAGAATTCCAGGTCAACACTGTATCCACTGTACCACCACAGGCCAGGACCACAAGTTAATTTCTCAGTTACCTTTTTTATTTTTCATGCTCATTTATTTATCATGCTTATTATTATTTTTGTTGAATTTTGAATTTAAAATCTTTCTCAAAAGTTACCCTCATTGCTTCCTATTATATATAAATATCTGTTTATTGTATTTTATTCTTATGTGCCAGAATTGTATCTTATCTAGCAAAATTTCACTAAATAAATAAAATTGCAGATTTTAAAATATGACTGATTGACAACTTTATGAAAGTCAAAAACTATCTCTAATTGGATACAGACATTCTGCAAATTCAGAAGAGAAAAAGAAAATATATGGTTAACAATTATTTTTTAAATAATACATACAAAAATCTCCACCTTATTTCTGATTTTAATAAATTATAATTTAAAAAATAGAAAAAAAGGGACCCAGCCAAGGTAATTAGGGACAAGAATCATGACGATAAAGAGGAAGACGGAGGACCCAACCAGAGAAGTCGGCATGTGGAGAGTCAAGGGCCAAATGAGAAATGTACCATCACCAGGGAAACTGTGCATATGTTCCCAGGGGCTGGGATCCACCTGGGACTCCATCAGGGGTCTTGTTCTTACATTTGTGATACCACATAATCTTAGGCAAGCTCTTAAATATTTCTGTGCCTCTGTTTCCTGCTCTGTAAAATAGGGTATAAGGTACTAATATCTTGAATTTTAGGTGTGACAGTTCTCACGAAGCACTTAACATTTTGGCCCATAATTGTCAGACAGTGTTAGCTACTGTCATTATGAAAAGGATTTTTTGATAGAATTGCATATTGAAAAAAGTAAAGAAAAATAAATAATCAGAAAAGACCTCCAGATAATAATTATAAGGCTAAAAAAATGAAATCTGATACATTAAAAGAAGAAAAATAGCTCTTGCTTGAAATTATGGGGAAATAATATTTTAATTTTGTATATTAAATGAAATCCAGTGCTTAGCAAATATAACAAATGCTATATATCTTCACCAGTGTTATTATTATTAATAGTAATGATAATATATTAAGTTCTATATGGCCAAAGCTTAGAACAAAAGTACTTGAGGACTTGGGCTTGAAGAAACCAGTGCAGTCTTTGTTAAAGAAAATGCCAACTCCCCCTCTGGCCTTCTACCATGATCTAAGGGAAATGTGTATTGTCACTAGAGAAGTTCACAGAGAAATGTCCATATTTAAGTTATTTTATCAAAATAGAGAGAAAATGACGTGCAGAGATTAATGAGTGTGGGTGTTTGGAGGAAGTGTTCAAAAGGGACTATGGAGTCAAAGAACAAAATGTGTAGAAAATGGCAAAAGGTCGCCACAGTCTGGGAAGGGAAGACAGAGAGCTAATAAAGATAAGTGGAAAACGGGAGAAAGGAAAAGTTTGGGAAAAGAGAAATAAGCACACAATTCAATTTCACCGGCCCTTAAATTTGATACAGGTTGTGTTGGTTCTGGAACTGGCTGAGCTTTGTAGGCACTGACTGGGCTGGTCTCAGGAAACAGTGAAGACCCCAGGAGGGAGTAACCAACTGCATCAAACGCATGTGATGGTTAGGCAGCAGGTGCAGTGCCGTTTGTTCCCGAATCCCAGTTTCCGTTCCTCCTGACCACACAGCTAGATGCAATTTCCATGAGGCCCAGAGGTTAGGTGGATCAACAATACTGAATGTTGCCAAATGGGTCATGGAAGGCATATTGTACATCATTGCCAGTGCTAGCGCCTTTAGAAAAAGTAAACTTGGCACACTGATCTTCTGGTTACTCTCAACTGTATTTAGAGGACTCAGGAGAGGACTCTAGAGAGCTAAGAGATGATGGAACCATTAGTTGGAAAGGACTTGGGTCTAAGAGTGATAGTGTAGATCCCAGTCATCTCTCAATTCCAACCTTCATTTGACAGGAGCAAAAATAAACTTTCCTGGTACCAGCACCCTGAGATTTCATGAATATCAGTAAGCCTCCCCTGATGAGAACCCTGAGTTAATCTTCGGTTTGGCCAGGAGTAGGTAATTGTTAACCTTAAAATAAATTTCTAGTGGATGGTGAGAATGAAAGCATGATTGCAATACATTCAAGAAACAATGTCAAGAGCAAATGTATAGAAACAATTGTTTGGGGAGTTTTGCTGTAAAAGCAGAAAATATATTTATATACACATATTATATATACAAAAATCAGAAGCCAATTGATAATGTATAATTAAGGGTGCAGTATGCATAATAATACAGTCCCTCAAATAAATTCACGTCCTAATCCTCAGAACTTGTGAATATGTTAAGTTACATGGAACGTGTGAGGTTGCAGGTGGAATAAGGTTGCTAATCAGATTACCTTAAAATAAGGAGATTATCCAATTGGGCCCAATATTCAATATTAAAATAAGAATCTGTAAATACAGAAGAAGGAGGCAGGTGAATCAGAAGCAGAGAGAGAGAGAGAGAGAGAGAGAGAGAGAGGAGAGAGATTCAACTGGCTGTTGCTGGTTTTTCAGATGGAAGCAGTCATCTGTGAGAGCTGGACAGACACAGACAAGAAAACAGATTCTCCCTTGGACTCTAGAAGGAGCACAGCCCTACTGATATCTTTAGACACCTTCTGTACTTCTGACCTCCGGAATGGGAAGACAATAAATTTATATTGTGTAAAGCCGCTACATTTGTAGTAATCAGCTTCAGCAGCAATAAAAATCTAATACAGGGGTAAAGCTTATTATAACAAAAGCAACCAAAAATAACATGTGTAAGAATATGCTTTATAAGGAATATGTTGCTCCTACATGAAGAAAATTATAAAATTGTACTGCAAATAATAAAAGAAAATTATAAATAATCAGAGAAACATAATATGCTTCCAAATAGGAAGGTTAAATGGGTGTTCAATGTTCTCAAACATATGTAGATTTAATACTGTCACACTCTTAACCTTCAGGGTCCTATATATCAGTCAAGACTAATAAATGCAATTTGAAATAGGTTTTTTAAAGTATTTTTGTTCTGGAAGAGTAAATAAGCTAGAATCTGTTGTAACTTTGCATGCTCTTTACCTCTTGTTTCTTCTCTCTCTTCATATTAATTTCATAAGTTCCTACAGCTGACTGGTTTCTTCTTACTCTCAGGAGGAAGAGGAGCACGGCTCTCCTGCAATATGTAGTCATTAAGCTGGTTGGCTCTGCCTGAGTCGCATAGCCATCCCTGAACCAGTCTATGTGGTCAGGATGGGCATCAGAACTGGCCCAGGTAGGATGCTCACCAGTCCTGTAGCCAGAGAAGATGGATCTGTAATCAGAAGAAAGAGAGACACAGATAAACAGAATAGGTAGACAACACAATAACTCTGCTTTTAGGAATCTATTATAGGAAGTAGAAATGCAGAAGAAATATTTATGTAAAATGTTAATTTATTGAAACCAATCTAACTATCCAACAATAATAAATGATAAATTAAATTCTGGTCTATCCACATGCTGAAACACTTTGTAGTAGTCATTAAAAATAGCTTCCATGAGTTTTTAGGACTGATTGACAGAACTCAAAACCCATGGGAAAATACTCATAAAATATTAAGTTAAGAAAAGTGGAATACAAAAGAATGTACATTATGGCTTAACCATGCAAAAGAAATATATTTATATAATTTACCAAATATTAACAATATGTATGTCGGGCATACAAAGGTGTTAGGCTTGCTCACTTGTACTTTGCCTGATTGGTGCATGAGCACAGGGCAGCACCACGTGTGTCTAGGCTCTGTAAAGTGCAGGTGCTTGCCCTCAGGGCGGCAGATTGTAGATTGTGGATTGCCTACCGCCATTGGGAGGGGCCATTTTTGCTATTGTTTGCCAGAGAAGGGGTACCCCCACCATGGCCTGTTTTGCTCATCAACCTGGAGAGAGAGAAGTGGCTTTCCCTGCCGATTTGCTCATCAGCCATTCGGAGACTCTGTTAAACAGAAATGACTCAACTTTCCAGCTCCGCAGTTTTTCTACCATCAGCCCGAATCCAAGGTGAACCTTCATGGCCACAGCCGCCAGCCTTACAATATATATTTAGCTAGTATTATATTTTAACCTTTTCTGTATTTTCTAATAAATAGCCTTACGTGGTAATTTATACAGTTTATAAATATACTTATGAAACTGCTATGAATACTGCATAGATATTCACCTAGTGTAGACACATCTGCTACCACCCAGCACCAGAACCAAGGCTCTAGTCCCATGGTTCTTCAGCTTGGCCAGGCATCACATGCCCAGCACAGTCTGTTAGAACACAGATGGCTGGCTCTCACCCCACAGTCTTTGATTCAGTAGGTCTGTGGTTTGAACTGAGAATTTGCATTCCCCACACATTCCCATTTAATGCTGACAGTGGTCTGGGGTCACAGTCTGAGAACTGCTGCTCAGATCTATCTCGCTACATGAAATACCTTGAACTCCCTGTTTAGGTGCCCTTCTGAGCCTTTTCCCAGCTGCTTCTTCAAACACTAACCCCACCACCATACCTTCTTGCCTGTAGTCAAGAATCAGCTGAGGCATTACCTGTTTTGAGAGGTTATTTTCTTAATCTCCTAATCTGGAGCAGGTGAATTTTCTGTTTGCTCTCAAAGCAGCTAGAGCTGACTTCTATCAGCCTCCGGGGTCTCCCTGAGGAGCCACCAGTATAACCCTCAGCATAACCCCCCAGTGTAGATTTGAATGAATAAGCAAACCTATTATCTTTTTTGGTCTAACCTTATGTAAGATTTTTGTTGCTGCTATTATTTAATCAAGCTGTACAAATCAGTAAAACTGAGGCTCACACACATTAGTTTACCTTTCCAAGGTCACCCAGACAGTTCATGACAGGGTCAGTCCCAACTCCAGGTTTCCTAATTGCAAGCCTTGTATTTTCTGTCTTGCTCCTTATGGTTTCGCAGTCATAGCTAATGTAAGCTATGCATCTGGAACTTTTATTTTTCCACTATACATTAGTGTGAAATGAACTTGGTTCAAAAATCATGTCTGAAGCCCACATCCTCACAAAGAGCCACCAGGAGCAGGAAAGTAGGAGAAAAGGACAATGGCTATTTAAAAAAAAAATAGGCCTGACCTGTGGTGGCGCAGTGGATAAAGCGTCGACCTGGAAATGCTGAGGTCGCCGGTTCGAAACCCTGGGCTTGCCTGGTCAAGGCACATATGGGAGTTGATGCTTCCAGCTCCTCCCCCCCTTCTCTCTCTTTGTCTCTCTCTCCTCTCTAAAAATGAATAAATAAAATTAAATTAAAAAAATAGACTTCTTTGTCCCTGTTAGTTAAATTAGGTTCGTTGTAATAGTTTTATTAAGAGAGAATTCTCAAATCACGTAAGTCACCCATTGAAAATGTATAATTCAATGACTTGTCAATAATTCAGAGTTGTGTACCATCACTACAATTAATCTTAGGACATTTTCATCCCTCTTATAAGAAACCCAGGCCCTTTACCTGTTATCCCTCCCCCAAACCCCCATCTCCCTACCCTAGAGAACCACTCATCTTTCTCTATAGATTCTAGACACTGTCTCATCTTTCTCTATAGATTCTAGATTCTGTCTGCTCTAGACACTTCATGGAAATGGAATCATGAACTATTTGATCTTTTGTGATATACTTCATTCACTTAGAATAATGTGTTCAAAATTTATCTATGTTGTAGCATGTATCAAAAATTTATTTCTTTTTATTTCATTTTATGATTTTCATATTTTATCTGTTCATCAGGTGATGGACATTTAGGTTATTTTGATGTTTCTGGCTATTATAAATAATGCTGTTATGAATACCTGTGTACAATTTTTGCATGGGCATATTTCCTTTTCTCCTGGGTACATTTCTGAAGGAGTATAATTGGTTTCTGTGGTAAATGTCTAAGCTTTTGAGGAACTGCAAGACTTTTTCAAGGTGGTTGAACCATTTAGTTTTTTAAATAGTGAATGTGTTCAAATAACTGATAAGTTTGTTTTTTGTTTGTTTTTTGGACTGGACAAAAACAAATTTAGCCAAAATATCTATTTTTTGATCAGTTATTCATTGTCAAGTAAATACAAGTGACAGTCTCCTGGGTCTCTCTGGAGGACTTCTGAAGCATTTCCACCATCCTTACTTTGACCCCATGGCTGAGTTATCACTGCCTATCATATCACTAGCCTGACTGTTTCTGAAAGCCTGGAAGAAGGCCTAATTGTGCAGGTGTAGTGTTTCTATAAGAAACTGAAACTGCTCTTAAGTGAATAGTTTCATTTGAAAAAGCCTTGGTGAAAACATGTGAGTTTACTCAACCAAAAGACAATCTTTGACCCTGACTTTTTCACAGGTAATTGTTTTTAACCTCTTGGTATATTTCTGCTGAGTTTATGGGAAGTATCATACCAGGAGAATACTAATAAAGATATCTGTTTCCCATTTCAAAAATATTTATCTGCAGTTCCATATCGGTTGTTCTTTTATTCATGTTTCCACTAGTCTTTTCCATAATTAGAGTGAGGTCACTTCTAAAAGAACCAAGCTCCGGGACTGTGGACCCTACAGGAGCAACTGCTCATTTCTTACCAGCACCTCTGCCTGTGGGCATCATCTCCTGGGTTCTTCATTAGGTTGACTGAGAATCTTGCGAAGGTTTTAATCTCTTCTTCTATAGGAAAACCTGTGTTCAGTAAGAAAAGTGAATTCTCAAGCAGTGTCTTTTGGATTTAGTATGATCCTTTCACACAAAGAATTCATTTTTAAAGAAGTGTTTCTTCAATAGAAGCCTTGATAAACAAGAGTAGGGCTGAAGAGGAGGCCAACTGGATGTGGGACGTGGGACTTGGTGGCTTTTTGTGTTCTGAGTAGGGCAGGGAAGGAGAAACAGGAAAAATTTCCACCCCATTCCAAGATGCACCCCTTTGCTATTTCTCAGGACCCTCAGATCTCTCTGGTTGTCTCCTCCTCCAAGACTTTGCAGCAGTGTATCCTGTTGTGACTTTGCAGGAAAAGCAATTTTTCAAATAAATGGATATGCATGAATGAATAAATGGAAAATCTAATTTGCAAGATGCTTTAAGATAAAGGGGGGGTAGCTTGTAAATCTATTACATGAGATTTAAAATGGTTATTCTAAAATATATGTATTAAAGTTATGATATCTAATTAATGAGAAGTTGTCAATACTGCTTAGGATTTTAATAGTCCTCAAACAAAATAAACATCCTACATCTCAGAGAACACACTTTAGAGTCAAATAATTTTGGTTTGAGCCTTGACTGTGAACTTAAATATATAATTAAGTCTTTCTATCTAGTTCCCTTGTAAAATGGTAATATTAGAATATCAATAAAATTAATGCCTGCAAATAAGATTTTTGCAATAATTAAGTCTGGTTATATAGTCAAAACTCTTTGCCCAGTACCCAGAAAAATAGTATTTACACAAAAGGTATTAATTAGTTTTATTTTATTACCGCTAAGAAGTTGAAATAATCTTCTTTGAAAGAAATAGTTCCTTCTGAACAAGTTGTATCAAACATTAATGAACTCTGAAACAGTCTTGAAGCTTTGGAATAAAAAGTCAAGCAAAAATATCAAAGGATTTTTGCCCTCAACAAATGCATCAAAACCAGCACAGAGCAGGTGGTTGCTTCTCCTGTGTGCCCTGACCGGAAATCGAACCCGGTATGTGCACATACCAGGCCAATGCTCTATCACTGAGCAACCAGCCAGGGCTTACTTTTTCTTTACCTCATTTTTTTCTATTATTAAAAAATTTTTTTTAACTTCAGAAAAGTTGCAGGAATTTTTCATGAATACTCAAATACCCTCCATCTTGAACCATTAATTGTTCATATTTTCCACATTTGCCTAATCCCACTCCCCCTGACACCTATGCATTTTCTACGCGTTTATAGTGGGCTTTTAAAATTGAGAGATAAATGCAAATATCTTGAAATTTCCTCTTAAATAGTTCAGCGTGTATGTCCTGAAAACAATTATTACACTTGAGAAATTTAACATTGTGTAATTTTATTTTCTAATACATAATCCATATTTAAACTTCCCCAGTTGCCTAATAATATTCTTTGTGGCCTCCCTCCAATCTGGAGTTTATCAAGAATCATACCTTTCATTTAGCTGTCATGTCTATTTGTCTCTTAAATGCTGGTATACATCAAAGATTTTCTTTTTCTTTTTTATACTCTCCCAAAAAGCCACTAAATTGATATATCCAACCTTAATCTTCAAGAATGAGCACTAAATGTTTCTTATTCTGAATGTGTTATCTATCTAAGCCTAGATTACAAAGATGGTATTAATATCATATACCCACTCTCCCTTGATTTCCACATCTAAGTAGACACAAAATCTTACATCTTGAATTCATTCACTTTAATGACTCAAAACCAAGAGTTTGCAAACTTTGCAGAAAATTTAAATTTTTTCCCTCATGAACTCCATACTTTGATTCCAAACATTTTGATTCCTAAAATGCATTAATTAATAATCAGTGCCTTTTAAATAAAATCTCATCACAAGGCTAAGTTTTCATTTTGGGAAAGTATCTACCTTTATAGGCAATAAATACTGACAATAGTGTTTCGACTCCTTCCCTGGACACTGGAAAGGTCATGAACCCCCAAATTGAAACCATTATCTTACTAAATAAATGTGCAACTACTTAAACTGACATGTGAATCCCTTTACACTGTGTCCCTTCCTTCCTCTGGCCTAATTACACACCACCCCTTACACCACTGTGCTCGTCTCTTGCTGTTCCTCAGATTATTCACACTTCTACCCTTTTTCTATTCTGTTCTCAAAGCTTGGGATTCTTTTGTGTCCATTCTTACCTATTAGGATGTAGGCAAATATCTTATTCACTCCTCCACACCATCAACTCCAGCCTTATTTGAATGTTTTCTCAGTACTTTGAAGATACTTCTATCATAGGTTTTATCATGTTCTAATTACTGTTCTGTCTCCCTTAAAAGACAGTAAGCTACTGAAGTACAGAGTCCATCATACTTTATTATTGTCCCCTGTGGTCTGCCACATTGTATAAACTCAATAAATATATGGTGAATTAATCAATCAAATAACCTTTGGGCAGAATGCGGACATATACGGTCAATTAACTGGAGAGTGCATCAGAGGTAAACTGGTGGTGCACCTGTTCTCAAGTATTTTTGTGTTTCAAACTCCTTTGAGGGTTGTGTGAAAGCTCAGACCACACTCCCCATAAAAGTGTTAAATGCATAGCTACATAAAATTCTTTACAAAGTTAGTCAATGAATTGAGCCTCAGATAGTAACTTGTGTTGTGGCCAATGATTTTTCTTTCCATGAAGCTTTTGATAACTTCGTACACTTATGTGAGCAGCAAACAGATCACCCATCTGTTTGTAGAATCTACTATTTGGCAAGAAAATAACTTTCAATCTGACAAAGCTGTGTCATGCTGACAACACACAAGGGGTGAGTAATCAAACGATTACTATAGTATTTTAGCATTAAAACACCCCTGGGCCAAAGAAACCTACTTGTTCCACCCTACTTTGCATGATCACACTAAATATAGTAGAGCAACTATTCCTTTTGTTTATCAGTGGCCAGGCTTTTAAAGCAGCAATTGGCTGTTTCCTCATCTTTAAGACAAAATTTAAATTTAAGGAAGTAAGGCTTTATAACATGGAGAAAATTAGCCACAATTAATTCCCTTTCTCTATATCACATTACTTTCTAATTTAAACAAAATAAAACACCAGCCTAAGAGTGCATCTTTATGTTGTCGAGTAGTTATAAAGTCAGTGGTATGACATAACATACTATCTTTTAAACTCCACAAAATAAAAAAAGTTGAGGAAATATGTTGAAATGTATACACTTGCCTATGCCTGACCAGGTGGTGGCATAGTGGATGGAGCATTGTCCTGGGACATGACCCCATGGTCACTGGCTTGAGCCCAAGGTCACTGGCTCTGCTGGAGCCTCCTGGTTAAGGCATGTATGAGAAAGCAATCCTGAACAACGAGGGTGCCACAACCATGAGTTGATGCTTCTCATCTCTCTCCCTTCCTGTCTTTCTGTCCCTCTCTCTCTCATGTGCATACACAATTTAAAAAAGTATAAATGTATACACTTTCAAACATCCATGATGCAAAGATTTTAACATAGAAATTTAAGGCAGAAGAGCTGTTTTTTAAAAAAAAATCTACTGAAAGATGTGAAGATTTAATTGGCTTAATTCATGAGTTGGGCAGCATCCCATCCAGCAACTACAAGGGAGCTCTGAAAAATTACTGAAAACGGAAGGTTTTTATTTTTATTTTATTTTTTTAATAATTTTATTTTTTTAATGGGGCAACATCAATAAATCAGGATACATATATTCAAAGATAACATGTCCAGGTTATCTTGTCGTTCAATTATGTTGCATATCCATCATCCAAAGTCAGATTGTCCTCTGTCACCTTCTATCTAGTTTTCTTTGTGCCCTTCCCCCTCCCCCTTTCCCTCTCCCTCTCCCCCCTCCCCCGTGTAACCACCACACTCTTATCAATGTCTCTTAGTCTCACTTTTATGTCCCACCTATGTATGGAATAATGCAGTTCTTGGTTTTTTCTGATTTACTTATTTCACTTCGTATCATGTTATCAAGATCCCACCATTTTGCTGTAAATGATCCGATGTCATCATTTCTTATGGCTGAGTAGTATTCCGTAGTGTATATGTGCCACATCTTCTTTATCCAGTCATCTATTGACGGGCTTTTTGGTTGTTTCCATGTCCTGGCCACTGTGAACAATGCTGCAATGAACGTGGGGCTGCATGTGTCTTTACATATCAATGTTTCTGAGTTTTGGGGGTATATACCCAGTAGAGGAATTGCTGGGTCATAAGGTAGTTCTATTTTCAGTTTTTTGAGGAACCACCATACGTTCTTCCATAATGGTTGTACTACTTTACATTCCCACCAACAGTGTATGAGGGTTCCTTTTTCTCCACAGCCTCTCCAACATTTGCTATTACCTGTCTTGTTAATAATAGCTAGTCTATCAGGTGTGAGGTGGTATCTCATTACAGTTTTGATTTGCATTTGTCTAATAACTAAAGAAGATGAGCATCTTTTCATATATCTGTTGGCCATTTGTATTTCTTCCTGGGAGAAGTGTCTGTTCATGTCCTCTTCCCATTTTTTTATTGGATTGTTTGTTTGTTTGTTGTTGAGTTTTATGAGTTCTTTGTATATTTTGGATATTAGGCCCTTATCTGAGCTGTTTTTTGAAAATATCATTTCCCATAGTTGGCTGTCTGTTTATTTTGTTATCAGTTTCTCTTGCTGAGCAAAACTTCTTAGTCTGATGTAGTCCCATTCATTAATTTTTACCTTCACTTCTCTTGCCTTTGGAGTCAAATTCATAAAATGCTCTTTAAAACCCAGGTCCAGCCCTGGCCAGTTGGCTCAGCGGTAGAGCGTCGGCCTAGCGTGCAGAGGACCTGGGTTCAATTCCTGGCCAGGGCACACAGGAGAAGCGCCCATTTGCTTCTCCACCCCTCCGCCCCGCTTTCCTCTCTGTCTCTCTCTTCCCCTCCCACAGCCAAGGCTCCATTGGAGCAAAGATGGCCCGGGCGCTGGGGATGGCTCTGTGGCCTCTGCCTCAGGCGCTAGAGTGGCTCTGGTCGCAACATGGCGACGCCCAGGATGGGCAGAGCATTGCCCCCTGGTGGGCAGAGCGTCGCCCCTGGTGGGCGTGCCGGGTGGATCCCGGTGTGGCGCATGCGGGAGTCTGTCTGACTGTCTCTCCCCGTTTCCAGCTTCAGAAAAATGAAAAGAAAAAAAAAAAAGAATAAAAAAAAAACAAAACCCAGGTCCATGAGTTTAGTACCTATGTCTTCTTCTATGTACTTTATTGTTTCAGGTCTTATGTTTAGATCTTTGATCCAGAAAATGGAAGGTTTTTATAGGCAGAAACTGGCAATGCGGTGGGGACAAGGAAGTTATTAGTAAAGGAATAAAATGATTGTTTCAGGCAAGGTTATCTTTCTTTGTAGGAAGGAAATGGGGTCTTATCAGGAAGATCGCGTCACTAGTGTTGTCATGAAATTTCAAAACCATTGGTTTAATGTCACATTTCTGGGAGAGGTTAAAATTGCAATTAAAACTTGGTTTGCTGTCTGGGCACAAGTGACTCTACCTTGGGCCTGTTGTTTCTTTTTTTAACAGCACACCATTTTAGAGGTAGCAAATGTATTTTTTAAATACTAATTTTTAAAATTTTACCGAATTTTATCCTTCGTGATTTTTCAACATCTATTTTCTTTGCTGCATAAAAGCATTCTTGTCATTTGAAATGTTCGCAGTTAAACAATGAGTACTTAATGGCTAAAATAGATGAGATTTTTAAAACTAATAATTGTGCAGTTATATTCCTCCAGCACTCACTTCCATAACTTACCTTCCGACCTGGGCCAGTTCACCCCTCCTTAGGCAACCTGGTGGTCCCCGTATTGATGCCGAACTTAGTGTGGACACCCGATCAGCATAGAGCACTGCAGCCCAGTATTCCTGGGCTCAAGTGACCCACTCGCCTCAGCCTCGCGAGTCGCTGGGACTACAGGAGCACCACCACTCCCAGCTATAACTTACCTTCACATTAGGTAAACAACGGAGCTTCCATTTGCATTTTTTGGAGAAAAAAATAAAGAAATAGAAAGGGAAGGAACATATTTAGACTAATATTTGTGGTCTTAATCTCACTTGAATCAATGTAATTTTGTTTGAAATTACATAACACAAATGTGACAAGAAGTACTATATAAACTAAACCAAGCTAGAGGATAGGGTGAGAAGGACAGGCCATAACTCACCTCCACCCATATTGTTATTTGATTTCTGTTAATATATATTTAAAGAGAAAAACAGCCCTAACATGAATTCTAACATGAATTTTTTCCATTGGCATAATTAGTCTGAACAATGTTTTTAATAACTAGTAACTGTGTCATTGCAATATTCTGGTTGGTTGGGCTTCATTTGAGATTAATTATATAAAAGAGGATAAAATACTTGGATCAGTTAGTTACAACTAGTAAAACTAAATGGATGAGGAAACCAACGTGATTGTACAATGCTTAACTATACTAGCAAAAATGATTTTTATAAGTAGTGTTTTGGGGTTGTTTTGTGAAATTATGGACATTTACATTTTGGAGCTAATTATTGCATTCCTTTTTAAAACAAAAATTTCAGAACTCCTATTATATTGAAATCTATTTGGTGATTGTACATTCCTCAAAGTGTTATTGCATTAATAAAATCATTTGAAACAACAGCTGTCCACAGATAGTTCAAATATGTGGAGAAGTGATCAAGAAAACTAAGTATATTTGCTCAGTTTTGATAATGATATGATTTTCTTTCAGATTGCAAAATTGCCTCTCCATATAACTTTTCTGGAATAGCTTTTTCTTTTTATATTTCTTAACTTTCATGAAGGTTAACTAGATTTAAAGGTATGTCATTTTATATTAAATAACACATTGTGTAACTTGCCTGTTATATCACAATTCTATTAAAAGGAAAAAATAAAGTAAAATAAAATACATTAAAGGTTTATTTCTGCTTGAATATAGTACTTCTTTCACTTACTGTTTATGTGTAGGGAAAATGCTGGAGAAATAGGGCAAAACAAATTAGATGGAGAAGACTGGTGTATGGATAAGGAGAATTTGTTTATTCAGTTATCATTATTAATAAGAAAAATGTGTAAGTGGTTATCCAAATTGAGATACTTTTGAGAGTGAAGTTGAAAGGCTATTAATAATTATATCGAGACAATCGGTGAAACTTAGGTTTTTTCCAAGCAAACTGAGTCATATGCTTTAATCACTAAGCATCTGTTCACAGGCCAAGTATAAGGATATTTTTAAAGTAAAAGAAGAAGATTGTTTCCTTGGAGGACCTCAGTGTAGCAAGTGAGGAGAGTGCATCAGTCCAGCAAAACTGAAGCCTAGGCTGCTGCAGGAAGGCACAGCCTGGCGGGCCAGGTGCCTCTAGTAATGCCCGTCTCATCCCCTGTTTAGTCAGGAATTAGGTCAGGTCTAGGCATCCATTGGTTGAGTTTCAACATTTTTATGGTTTGAGTCAAGTTACAGTTGTGGCTTTCAGCTTTATTCTCTTAAGGGTTGTATTTCATGCCCTGTCTCCACTTTTTGTGGCTCAAATTCTGTACATTTAAGTAGAAGTGTATGAATGTTCTTTTTATCAGAATTGCACCTACCCCAGAAGTGCTTGATCTAGTTTTGAGAGTCTGTTTACTGACTAAGGATTTATGACATAAGCAGCAATGATCATGAATCTCTGCATTGACACATCCAAGTAGAAAATTTTTTAATTGTTTATTTTTATTGGCACTGGTTTATATATTGGCTTCCTTACATATATTGACCCATGCAGTTTTCAAACAACCCTGTGATGTTGATTGTATCCTTATCACCAATTTATAGATGAGGAAATTGACTTTCAGGGTGGTTAATTAACTTGTCCCTGGTACCCAACTAATAAGCATAGGGCCAGGATTCAAAACCAGAAATCTGGCTCTAAACCCCATATTCACAACCTTTCTGTTTCATTGGATTTGGCAGAATACCAGGCTCAACTTGGAATTGTCACCCATGAGTTAATCCTTACCATCAGCTCAACTGAAATATAAGTAGGTTAAATCTTATTAATCTCTTATACAGCAAAAATCTGTGCCCTTAGAGTTATCTTCTCAAAAGTATATATGCTTGAAAATGAAGGAATCTGAAACTGCTTAGTGAGTACATTGTCCCTCCACAAGGTAAATATTGTCCCTCCACAAGGTAAAGGATTGTATTCCATCAGAATATCCCACGTACTAATGATGGAGGAAGGTAGGAGTCAGTATTTTAAGAGTTGGGGCAAAGATAGCTATTTAAGCTCCAAAACCCACAGGAAATTCAGTCCTTTATCCAACAATGCAATCAGTTGAGTGGTCCAAGTATCTATCATACCAAATATACCTCTTCAGTCAGAAATATTCTTAAACATGCTGGTCACGTAAAGATGCCTGGCTTGTTTCTATATTTTTAGTAAGTTAGTTTGAACTATGCTTCAATTCCTCAACTCTAAATAGCTGCAATTACTAGAATGGCATTAGGTATCACAGAGACATCCAGGACGGTTCTCACTGCCTACTTGTCTACATGAACTAGAATTGTATTCCATAAGAATATCCCAAGTACTCTGTGTAACTGGGTTTGTTGTTATGTTTGTTAATAGAATTAGAGAGCCCTTTTGCTTTTGATTTGAATTGTTGAATTATTCTAAATATTCTTTGTCCACTCCTGTTTATGAACATAGACAAAAGATCTTAAGGTACGTCCAGTTTTTTTAAGGAAACAGTATAAGGAACATAAGGCAGTAAACTTAGAGTAAGAATAGAGTTCAATAACTGTTCCTCTAATTTAGTAGCCGTCACTAAGCAAAAACAATCACTTAAGTCCTGGTTTCCCAAGCCACAAAATGGGTGATGATTTCCGACTTATTTAATTTTAAACAGTGGTTCAAAATTTTAAATGGTACAGTGTATATAAATATACTTTGTAACTTATAAAGCTCTCTATATGTCCATATTAACATCAAGTATGGGCAACAGGGCACCATAAACATTTCCTAAAGTATGACCTGGAAGTGGATGAGAATTTCTCCTCTGATATTAGTGTTTATTTTTCTTAACTGAATTTGAAATTTTTATGACTAAACCTGTTTTAATTCTGAGATCATGCTACACGTTATTCTGTCTGTACTAACCTGAAGTTCATTAGGCTGGCTGAGAAGCTGCTTGTGGTTTATTTTTATATACTCTTAAATAATAAAACTAATCCAATCTCTCAGTCAATGTTGGTGCTGAGCAGTCTTTGGATACTGGAATCCTGGACTATAAAGTGTATACTGGTTATTTGGTTGGATGTTCCTTAATCCAGATTATATCAAATTTAGAATCTTAGCAGGATTACATGCATTTTACTGGGACTGTGTGAAGAAAGTGATTTTTGTCATAGTCAAGTGAGCATGAGAAAATTTTAATTCTATAAAGTTTTTACAAATAAAAAGCAGTTCAGTCCTAGATGAGAGCCAGAGAAATATTGTTTAAAAATCTAAAGGAAGGAGTATAAGCAAAGAATGGAACACTCTACTGAGTGAAACATTGCTTCTTTTATACCTTTTATTTTGAAATAATTTCAAAATTAAAGATTTGGAAAAATAATGAAAGGAACCCCTGTACCCAGATTTACCAGTTTTGAGCATATCTAACACTTTATTATTATTCCTCTTTGTCTCTGTGTTTGTCTCCACATGCACATGCGACACTTTATATTTGCAGAACTACGAGCACGTGCTGCCTTCATACTGACACTTTAAACCTAGTGCCTCAGTGTGAGTTTCCCAAGACAGGGATATTCTCTATGGAAGCACCCTAATTGAATTTTACAAATTTAATATTGATACAGACTTCTTATCTCATCTACAGTCTACATTCCAATTTTGTGAATGGTCTTAATAATGTCCTTTATCATTCTTTTTCTCCTTTCAATATTAGGCTCCAGTCTAGAATCACATATTGTACTTAGTTGCTGTGTCTCTTAAGTCTCTTTAATCTTAAAAGATTTCTTAGCATTTATCTTTCATGATAGTTACATTTTTTTAATAATACAGAGCAATCATTTTATATAAGTGATACTCAGTTTAAATTTGTTGAATTTCTTGAAATTATACTCAGGTTATGCCTCCCCAGACTGAAAAATTACAAACACGCTGTTGCTGCCTTCTGTAAGTACTGGAAGCAGGGCCACACCATGACCAGTGGTCCCCATTTCCTAATATGAAGCTTGAGATGATGGCTGTTTTTGTTATTATGTAATTACTACTTTTTTTCCTTGTGCCTAATCTTGCCCTTGTTTTATGGGGAGACACTTTAAGAACAGTGTAAATAACTTGCTCCTCATCAGACAACCCACCCCATGCCAAAGATTTATTGTCTATTCATAATAATTGATAGTTACTGCCTGGACCAAACCAGAAGGTAATTTGAAAGTGATTTTATTCTTTACCACTCCCTAATTATGCGTTTATTATTGTACATACATATGTATGTATGCATGTATCTTCTGTATTTGT
This sequence comes from Saccopteryx bilineata, assembly GCF_036850765.1. Lineage (NCBI taxonomy): Eukaryota > Metazoa > Chordata > Mammalia > Chiroptera > Emballonuridae > Saccopteryx > Saccopteryx bilineata. Next base: position 28,534,133 of record NC_089492.1, read on the forward strand.
AAATACTTATATATTTTTAAATTGACATACAATATTACATTACTTTCAGGAATACAACATAGTGATTTAACATTTATATACCTTATAAAGAGATCATCACAATAAGTCTAGTCACCAACCATCACTGTACATATTCATTATGACATCATTGACTCTATTCCCCATGCTGACTCATTTGATAACTGGAAGTGTGTATATTTCTTATTTTCCTTTTCCTTTGCTACTCCTTTCCCTCCCCTCTGGCAATCATAATTTGTTCTCTGTATCTGTGAGTTTGTTTCCTTTTGTTTGTTCCTTTGTTTTGTTTTTTAGATTTCACATATAAATGAAATACAGTGTTTCTTTCTATGTCTGACTTATTTCACTTAACATGATACTCTCTAGATCTAACCATGTTGTCACAAATAACAAGATGTCAGTTTTTTATGGCTGAGTAATACTCCATTGTATATATGTACCACATTTTCTTTATCCATTCTTCTACTGATGGACACTTAGGTTGTTTCCAGATCTTGGCTATTGTTAACAATGCTGCAATGAACATAGGGGTGCATATATCCTTTTGAATTATTGTTTCTTTACTTTCTTTGGGTAAATACCCAAAAGAGGACTTGCTAGGTCAAACAATAGTTCTGTTTGTAATTTTTTGAAAAATCTCAAAACTGTTTTCTATGTGATTGTATTAATTTACAACCCCACCAACAATACACAAGGGTTCCCTTTTCAACACATCCTCACCAACATTATTATTTGTAGTCTTTTTGAGCAGAGCTGTTCTGACAGATGTGAGGTGATAGCTCATTGTGGTTCTGATTTGCATTTCCCTGATGGTTAGTGATGTTGAGCATTGTTTCATGTGTCTGTTGGCCATTGGTATGTTTTCATTAGAAAAGTGTCTATTCATACCCTCCCCTTTTTAATTGGATTATTTGGGCATTTTGATGTTGACTTGTATGAGTTCTTTATATTTTTTGGATTTTAATTCTTTATTGGATGTATGATTTGAAAATATTTTCTTCCACTCAGTGGGTTGCCTTTTTGTCTTGATGATTTTCTTTGCTGTGCAAAAGCTTTTTAGTTTGATGTAGTCCCATTTGTTTATGTTTGCTTTTGTTTACATTTGAAAATATTTTAATAGAAAAATGTATTCATTTACATTTATTTACTGTACTGTGATATATTTGCTCTCAACTCTATCATAATTTTGTACAAGAATTACTGTGTTATATGTTCTGTGTTTCTATTGGATATGTCTTCCTCTCTTTTATAAACATTGCTCTTGGAATTTGGGAAGGTTTGTTATTTTTATTATAGTGATTACCTTTGTATTTATAGTTTTTATAGAGCCCTTAGTCCTTCTCTTTGTTGTCTCCTTTTTATTTGATCTTTTTAAATAGTATCCTTTGATTTGTGTCTATTGCCTACTCAGCATTAGCCTGATTCTACTTTTCCCTTTCACTTTATTATTTAATTTTTAGTTGCAGTCTTCTTATTGTACAAGAACACATAATACTTAATATATTCTGTCTACCATCTTCCCAGTTGTGTTTTTGTTTTGCCTATATAATTCTTTTGCCATATAAAAATATATTTTTATACCCTTCCTCAATAATTTTGCTAAAGTTTCCCCAGTTATTACTTGGTTAGATTACCCTTATTTACTAGTAAATTCCTCAAGACAAACACTCTGGACAGGATACCCTGATTATTTCTTTGAAAATTTTTTCTTTAGCTCTGACAATTGAAAGCTTGCCAGAATACAACATTTTTGGCTCACAAATTATTTCCTTGAATTTCTTAAAAGTATTGGTCTCCTGTTAGCTTGTTTTATTAGATATTTGCTCAAGAAGTCCAATACCAAGCTTATTTTTTAACCTTATTAATAATTTGATCATTTTTCATGGAGGCTCTGAGGATATTTCTCATCTTTTTTTTTTCTTTGCCTGGATCCTTGTGTGTTCTTAAAGCTGAAGGTGGACTTTAGAAGGCAGCATATAGTTGCATGTTTATTGTTTTAACCATTCACTCACTGGATGAATGCACTCTACGTCTTTTAATTGGTGAATTCAATCCATTTATATTTAGATTAATTTTTGATATATAAAAAATTATTAACACCATCTAATTGTTTTCTGGCTGTTTTGAGTTCCATTGTTCCTTTTCCTCTTTGTTTTTGCATACCTTTGTGTTTTTATGTCACAGTTTATATCATTATATTTTGTGTATTCATTAACAATTGCTGTTGGTGCCCTCTGCTGCATTTTTTATTTTATTCATTGAATTCTTTAGCTTAAAATTTCTGCTTGGTTTTTATTATTTCTTTTTTTTTCTTTTTTGCAAGAGAGAGAGTGAGAAAGAGAGGGATAGACAGGGATAAACAGAGAGAAAAAGAAGGAGATGAAAATTATCAATTCTTTGTTGCAGCACCTTAGTTGTTCATTGATTGCTTTCTCTTATGTGCTTTGACCAGGGGAGTTCCAGCAGAGTAAGGGAACCCTTGCTCAAGCCAATGACCTTGGACTCAAGCCTGTAACCATGTGGTCATGTTCCACACTCAAGCCAGTGACCCTGAGCTCAACCTGGTAAGCCCACCATAAAGCGAGATGAGCCCGCGCTTAAGCCGGGAACCTAGTGGTTTCAAACCTGGGTCCTCAGCATCTGAGGCTGATGTTCTATCTATCCACTGCACCACTGCCTGGTCAGTCCTATGATTTCTATCTTTTTGTTAAGTTACTCATTGTCTTCATGTAATGTTTTCCTGAATTTGTTGAGTTGTCTGTATAATAGTTATAGTTATTTTTAATACTTCATTCCTTTAACCTTTATACTATAGTTAAGTAGTTAACACATTATCATATTGAAAAAGTGGTTTTCTAATCTGACTGTATATTCATCTTTACCAGTGTTTTTCATACACTTATATGTTTTCGTGTTACTAATTAGCATCTATCATTTCAACTTGAAGAACTTTCAGCATTTTTATAAGGAAGGTTTACTGGTAATAAACTCCCTTGGCTTTGTTTGTTTTTGGAAAGTTTTTATTCATCCTTTATTTCTGAAAGATAACTTTCCCAGAGAGAGTAATCTTAGCTAGCAATTCTTTTCTTTCAACACTTTTAATATATTACTCCACGCTTTCCTGACCTGTGAGGTTTCTGCTAAAAAATCTGCTGATAGCCCAATGTGGTTCCTTAGTACACTAAGATCCTTTTATCTCATTTCTTTTTGAATTCTTTATTTTTTTTTGATTTTTGAGGGTTTATTGTTTCTTGGAGGTCATTTTGAATTGAAATAATGGAGTAGACTTAGCTTCATGAACTTGGATGTCCAAGTCTCTCCCCAGTTTTGGAAAATTCTCAGCTGTTATTATCTTTAACTATATTGTCTGTCCTCTGCTGGATCTCCAATGTTTGTGATTTTCTTTTAATGTTGTCCCATAGATCAATCACATAGGTTTTCTTGACTCTTTTTACTCAATTACAAAATTATTATCATTTGTGATGTTTATTTTCATAGCATTTTATTTTATTTCACTATATTGTGCTATTGTACATGTTTTATAGGTATTGAAAGCCTAATCCTTCCTCTGTCTTCTGCATTATAGACGGAATAGTTATATTAGGTAATTTGTATGTACTTGTTCTTCTTCAGTCGTATAGCTGCTTGCTAAAATTATACATTTAGTGTTTGCTAGAGCCATAAAGTTTTGTGAATGCTATCTTTTTGAAAGTTGTTATTATAATAAGTGGACATTATTCTATCATTTCCATCCCTGAAAGGAGAATGTCATTATGAGAATTTTCCAAAGGATGATCAAAAGAAAAAGTTTGATTATTTTTGTTTGAAGGAAACACAAAGAGATTTGCATTCTCAAGTGATGGATACCACTGATGTATGAAATTGTGTCTTGCTTTTGCTTTATTTGAGATCTTATTCTGGTCTCAAAAGAAAAGAAATTTTCAAAAGTAAAGTAAAAAATATATTACATTAAAAAAAAGACAACAACAAAAAGATATACCAAAAGGTAGTTTATTATTTCATGCATTTAATACTTAATAAGAACAATAAAAGAGGTATACAAAACTAGATTATGCTACGAGTATTAAAATATTAAAAAATATTAAATAATACCTGACAAAAATAATAAAACTGTTATTTAAGATAAAAAAATTCTTTTCCTTTGTTCTCATCTATGTTATTTCAAAGTTCATATATTTTACCTCACTGACTTTTATCTTCCCTTTGGACTATTCTGCTGTTGGTGCCCACCCTCTATTGCATTTTTTATTTTATTCATTGAATTCTTTAGCTCAAAACTTCTGCATGGTTTTTTTATGATTTCTATCTTTTCGTTAAGTTACTTGTTGTCTTTATGTAATGTTTTCCTAAATTTGTTGAGTTGTATGTGTTGTGTTGTAGCTCACTGAGCTTTCTCAAAACAGGAGTTTTCGACCTGTGGTGGCACAGTGGATAAAGCATCGACCTGGAAATGCTGAGGTTGCCGGTTTGAAACCCTGGGCCTGCCTGGTCAAGGCACATATGGGAGTTGAAGCTTCCAACTCCTCCCCCCTTCTCCCTCTCTGTCTCTCTTTCTCCCTCTCTCTCTCCTCTCTAAAAATGAATAAATAAAAAACAGGTGTTTTCAAATCTGTATGGGTAAATCATAGAATTCTGTCTTTGGGTTCAATCAATGGAAAATTATTGTGATCTTTTGGTAATGTCATTTTTTTTTTTTTATTCTTGATATTCCTTGAAGTTTTGTTTGCTGTTTTTACATTGGAAAGAGTGATTACCTCCTCTAGTCTTTACCAGTTGCCTTCAGGGAGGAAATACTTTTAATTGATCTTGCTTTTATCTGGAGTTTCTCCTACCTTGTGTGGATACACCTGCCTCATGCTTCTTGCTCCCTCTTGTGAAAGAATTCTTTTGTTTTTTAATAAAGGCTTTTAAAAACCTTCTGTTGGCAACTTTAATATGTGATGCTGTATTATAAACTCTAGCAATCATACTGTACATTATATTCCCATGACTCATTTTTTTTATATCTGGAAATTTGTAACTTTTGACTGCCTGTACAGTCTGGAAGCAGCTCCAGATTTAAACCTCCTCAGCCTGTGGTCTCTGAGCCAGACTTTATTTTTTTAATGATTTTTTATAGATTTTTATTTATTCATTTTTAGAGAAATAGGAGAGAAAGCGATAAAGAGAGAGAGAGAGAGAGAGAGAAGGGGGGAGGAGCAGGAAGCATGAACTCCCATATGTGCCTTGACCAGGCAAGCCCAGGGTTTCGCACTGGCGACCTCAGTGTTCCAGGTCGATGCTTTATTCACTGCGCCACCACAAGCCAGGCTTAATGAGCCAAACTTTAAATCTAAATGGCATTTCTCTTCTTTAGTGCTCATACTTCATTAAATATACTCTCAGTTGTTAATTGAGTTCTCTAATTCTCTCAAACCCAGTTGCCCTCCATTTTCCCATATGCTAGCTCCTCCTTCAATCTAGTTTACACTTGGCAGATTTCTCTTCTTCAACCATGGTACTAAGCATTCAGTTCCTGTTTAAGACATAAAATGGCTCTATTCTACTCATAGAATAGTATTGAGGCTCTAAGCCTGTTTTTCTTCAATAGCCCAGTTTCTGAAAAATTTTGTTTTATTCAAAATTTTTCTGTAACAGGGGACTATTTGATGCCCCACACACATATCCCACACTTCCTGTCTCTGAATATTGCAAGATGTTATTCACTCTGCCTACAATTCCCTGTGCCCGCCAACTTCTCCATCCAAGCAGGTCTAGACTCTATTCATTCTTCAAGGGATTAGCTCAAATTCCATCTTTATTTTTAAATATTTCTTAGTTTTCCAGCTGGAAGTAATTGCTCTCTTTTATAAAATCTTGGGTTATTTTTAACTTTATTTCATCTATAACATTTGTCACATTGGCTTTGTACTATTGTAATAATAATTAATGCAGTTTTAATATTTTTAAAACATGTGCATGTACCAGGCACATTGTTAGATACTCTGGATGCAAAATTGTATTATATAGCATTCAAATCCTGAAGCGGACTTCATTCTAGTAGGTTTATGGACATTCCTTATCTTTCCTATCAAATAAAACCTTTGGGACAGAACACAATTACTTCCCAAAGTATGTTAAAAAGAAAAATCAGCTTATGGAAAGCATACAAGTCATGCACCATTTAATGATAAGGCTACATTAGAAGAAATGCTTCATTGGGTGATTTCATCATTGTACAAACATGATAGAGTCCACTTCCGCAAACTTAGGCGGGATAGCCTACTGCACACCTAGGCTGTATAGTATAGTCTATTGCTCCTAGGCTACAAGCCTGTATAGTGTGTTACTGTACAAAACAACACAAGATTAAATCAAGCACACGAGAAAATGATGCAATTAAGAGAAACAGTAAATTTGAGATGTGTGAGGCTACTGCCAGCATAGCATAACATGCAGTTTTACAGCAAACATTTTTTATATGTGTATGTATAGAATGCGCTCTAAAATAACAATAAAAAGTATAGTATAGTAAATGCATACATCAGCAATATAATCATTTATTGTCAGTATCAAGTAATATGTAGTGTACATAATTGTATGGGATATGCTTTTATAGGACTGGCTGCACAGCAGGTTTATTTTTATTTTTTTTTAACTTTTATTAATTGAATATTTGAGAGAGGAGAGAAAGAGAGAAGGGGTGTCATGGACCGGGAAGCATCAACTCACAGTAGTTGCTTCTCATATGTACCTTGACCAGACAAGCCCAGGGTTTTGAACTGGCGACCTCAGCGTTTCAGGTTGATGCTTTATCCACTGCGCCACCACAGGCCAGGCAGCACAGTAGGTTATTACCAGCACCACTGCAAACACATGAGTAATGTACTGCATTTGGCATTTGAATAACTGGTATCACTCAGCAATTTTCAGTTCCATTATAATCTTACGGGACCATTGTTGTATATACAGTTCCTTGTTGACCAAAATGTTGTTATACATGCATAAGTATAATAGTAATAAGAATATTATTCTCAGGAGAAACCAAAAAATGTTTTCATCTGAAAATCCTCACCACAGAAAGTCAAGTTTTCAGAACATTCTTTTACTGAATGCCCCAGTTTATACTAACGGTCACTAGTTCAAGTTTATTCTAATTTTTCTTTTCTCTTTTGTTCCTCTTCTGTAGTAACTAAAATTTTAATAAATAAGATGAAAAGGGTATTTTTGTAACAAGGAATGTTTTTAATAGTTTCCATTTGAAAGTAAATTGGGATATAGTCCTAAATATGACTTCGAAATAAAAAAAGTCTTTTGTAAAAGGTGGGTCACAACTAACTTTTCTAATGAGACATATGATGTTTACATCAGTAATCTCTCCAACAGTGGTTCTCCAATATTAGAGTGCATCAGAAAAGCACCTGATGACTTTGCTACAACACAGAGCAGTGGAGTCTCACTCACAGATTTTGTGATTCAATGTCTCTGGGATGGGACCCCAGAACCTGAATATTGATCAAGTTTTTAGTTGATTCTGATGCATTTGTTCCAGGGAACCATTTTTTGAGCACCACCTCTCTGCAGAATTACTCCACTCTGTGCATATTTTAAAAATCTGTCTAAGAGCATCCAGTTACGTACATTTTTACATTTCTTATGGGTTTTCAGAGAAGAGAAAACAGCCCTCTATCATGATCGTATTCTGGTACTTTGATTAGCAGCCTTAGGTCTCTATATCATTTGTTGTTATTAATAATGATCAAATGAATAACCAATATTTTTGGAGGCTTATGTTACCAAACCATTATATAGTAGATAATCTCATTATAATATAATAAAATCTTCTAATATGTAATATTATCCCCCCTTTACAGATACAAAAACAAAGGTGCTCAGCAGTAAGAGGCAGAGCCTAGATTCACACAGATGTCTACCGGACACCAGGTTCTGCGTTTTCACTCCTCCTTACTATTTCCTTTGAAATAATAAATTTGTAGAGACTAGAGATGCATTAGGCTAGTTTTGTCACACAACTTAATTGAACAGAAATAATCAATTAATATATTTTCTGAAGATGATCTTTACTGAAGTTTCTCAGAGATAAACTTATTGTGCCATTCTGTCTCTTTAACAAATAGTCTACCTCCTCTTTGTTAATGGTTTATTTCATTGTTAATAGGCAATGAGCTCTTGGTAGAGGCAAACATTAGCATAATTCTCAGAACTGAGCATATTTTTCTGCTTTACTATGGGCTTTCAAGAACCATTTATTGAAATACAAATTTGAATTATCTCACATTTATTTTCTAAGTGTCAAGTCTTATCACATAATATCAGCAATGATTAGTTTTAAATGTTCTTACAAGATACAAGCAATTTTCTGGAAAAGGCTAAAAAAATAGTTTTATAAGGCATGTTGCTGGAAATTACTTCTGGGATCCCAATCAATAACATCATTTTCTAGAATAATGTAACAAAATAAAATACTGAGACACTAATGTAATAGGACTTTTAACTTCCTTTCAACAGAGTTTGCTTAATGTCCCAACTCTCAGGAAAATGTATTACTGAGCATAAAATAAAGGAAAAAGTATTTATTCAATAAAGCTGTGATTCCTCTACCCTTATCTAAAGAACAACCACCATCTCACTGTTTTTATACGAGGCAAAAATATACATGTTACTCATATATTACATTGATACCTCTATTGATAAAGAATAGAAAATTCACTCTATGTCTCCCTTTCCAAAGTACTGACCAGAAAAAAGTAGTAAATTTTACTATTGGAAGTCACTAGGAAAACAAAATTAAAATCTTGATTAAAACCCAGATTTTGAAGAATTCATGGCCAAACTCCAGGGCAAATTATATGTATATTATATATGTATATATACGAGTGTGTGTGTGTGTGTGTGTGTGTGCTCATGCACACATGCGTGTAAATGTCAGGGGCATACCTGCCAAAGGAATTTAATTAAAAAACTAGTGTTGACAGGAGTCCAGCAGTGCAAGATCATGGGAAGGAAGAGAGCATGTAATTAGATATTTGATATGTGACATATTAAAGTTAAGTTAAGATGCTGTGAACTAAGTTATGGCATGGTTTGAAAGACCTACCATGAAACCAAGGGCAAAAACAAAAGGATCACAAGCCCAAAGAACCCAAAGCAGCAAATTAAACCAAAACATGCTCCCCAAGTAGAATGACGGCACCACTGGAGAGGGCCTAAGGAGCCATCACCTCAAAAACAACCACATCTCTACACAGACAACCTTTGCCAATATGTAAATATAGAAATGCTCTATGTATACATACAAATGTGCGTTATTTAAAGATGATTTTTCTCTTTCTTTTCACCTCTTACTTTAACCACCCAGAAGCCTGAACAATTATAAATCTACCAAACAAAAGCTACCATGGGCTTGGAATTTAAAGAACTCTGCAGTCATATAGTCAGCCATAATAAACATCAAACTCAAGGCTAGAAGAGAAACACAAAAATCAATAACCGGAAAAGACAAACTAATCTAAGTGCAGAAAAAATCACGGTGCTTTGTGTTTCTACAAGACTCAGAGCTGGGGCTCAGTTGAACGACAGACCCAATTCGGAAGCCAACATTTTTTACAGATTGTCTGCCCGAAAATGTACAATTCCAGGACAACTCTAACATGCATGTTAAGAGCATTTGCTGTCAACAAATCATTAAGTGGGATGTAGTCATCTAAGTTTTATAGCACTACTGGGGTTTTATGAGTGCTATGCCTAGCCTGATTTTTACTCAGGACCTTCTACAGGACATGTAATCATTCCCATAGTCTAGGTACAAATCTAATATTTGTTGATCTATTGGCTACTAAAGCATATACCCATGGTCAAAATTTAATCTATATGTGAAATTGAAAGGATGGGTGAGGAAGGAAGGAAGCATTTCTGCCTCTTCACATTTAAGTGTAACTGACATAACGTAAAGTAACACTTTACATTATGTGTTAATCAAATTTTAGATAAGCACTATAAAAAAAGAAATACGGGATTTGGAATGAATCAGACTTAAATATATTAGAATTTTTGCTCTGTTATTAGTTTTGTGACCTTAGGTAAGTTTCTTACTCTCTCTGAGCTATGCCTTCTAAACCTCTAAACAGGACGATGATTTGAATTATGATATGAGTTTTCAAATATAAAATCTCTAATTCAGTATGTATAACAAAAGAAATAACCAATAAATTATGCTTAGAGTGGGATTTATCATGAAGTTAATAAAATAGAGGTTTCTGGTCACTTCGTATGTTTGGGACCCCTTCTAAGATTCTGAGACAACCTCGTACTATGTGATTTGGTGGCATATGTCTACTTAATTTTTAAAATTTTGCTTTAATATATTATTAAAATTAATTTTATTTTAACACCTGATTTTGTCTTTGTAATATTGTATATATTCTTTTTAGAGAGCTTCCTAAATTAAAATTCAAGTCCTACAAAACCCCTATCTACCTGTACTTGTGCCTGTAATTATTATAGTCATTACTAATAATGAAAATCAATAACACAAAAACTCAATATCATTTGACTGTTTTTGCTAGCTCAAAATAATTAGAAAAGCTTATCTTTAATGGACATAATTATGGAATCTGAGCTCACAATGAAGTATGTAAACCTAGTTTTGTGTTTAAAGTATTTACCATCAACAACGAGCTTGTACTTTGAGGACAGTGACTCAAGTAGAAGCCAGGTATTCTTTCAAGCTTGTTGTTTGCAAATGGTCAGTTGCTTTTTAAAGTCACATGTAGTTTTTGGAAATATTAACATTCTATCAAAACCTGAGTGTACTGTGTGAAATGAAGAAAGAGGCCCGTGTTGTTCGGACCTTACTAGATGAAGAATGCGCACAGCACGGGGAGGGAAGAGGCTGAGGTTAAATGGTGTTGGTTTCAACCCCAAACTGTCAAGCCAGGTACAATGTTATGGAGGCCATCTGCCAGAGCCATAAGTTTAAAATCAAAACTTCACACATGAGCACAAGAGCACAATTACCTGTACACACTTCACTCAAATAGACAAGAATAAGGAGAGAGAGAAAGAGAGGGACCTTGAGCACGTGTGCAGGAGTGAATTAAACCATGTGGAAAGCTGCCTGCCTCCTGCTGGGTGAGCCTCCAGTGGCCAAGGAGTGAATCTGTCTTACTTGATGCCTGATCCCATGAGCCTCGCACATTGGGAGCATAATGCAACCTCAGTGTCTCAGGGTACGATGCCCACAATGTAATCTGGTGTCAGGACAGCTGAGAAATAGCTTTCCTCCTGCCCTGTGTGGACTTTATTGAAGAACATGTCTGTACTATATGCTTGCCATCAGGGATGTTATAAACCATTTTTATCATTAAAAAATTTTGCTTTACACCCTGTTCTTTACCCAAGATAAGACCACTTCCAATCAAGATTCTACAACAGAAATAAGAGGAAATCAAATATATATAAGTATAAATTAGCAGGTTGTAACATTCAGATGTGCAAAGCTAATGTGCCTCCATAGCTTTCTTTAAATCAAGTCAAACCCCCATTCTATCTGACTTTAGTTCATTTTAATTAAAATCAATCATTTAAAATTTAAGCTGGTCATCTCAGAGGTTCCTTTCTCCAGCCTCTTTCCCCAGGTTCCTGAGCCTGACCTGAAGTTGTGGGGATTAGTGAGTGGTGGTGGTGTTAAAAAGTTGGTTATTGGCCAGAATCTGGTCACCTGCTGACATACTCCCCCTCCCTAGTCCCTACCGTCTTATCTGCTAATGCTGGCATCCCCTGAGATTCACTATCCCACTGGTCATAGTCATTGCTCCACAAACTGGGTGTTCCCTTCTCCATACGGAGAAGTCCTTTCTGATCAATGATCCCTTGTTCCTTCACTTGTCTTCCACTCTTGGGGCAGTGGAATATCTTTACACTTACTTTCCCTGGATACTTCTGGGGCCATAGGAAAATGTCCTGTAGAGCTATCTCAGGTCTGGTCTGCTTACTCACGTCCCACCACCATTTCTACCCCACTGCTACCGTACCCAGCTGATATGGGGCAAAGGCCATCTCCAGTTTCTGCCACTTTGGGTTCTAACTTGGAAGGAAGCACAGGTCACCCCTCCCTCTGAATGACAAACTAAATGAGAGGTATAGGAGGTTCTACATCTGTCTCCACTTGGAACTAACCAGAGAAAGAACAGTACAACCCGTTCATCTCAAATGCTTGCACCCAAGATTCGTTTCAACGTACCTTTTTTCTCCTATTATCTCCCTAAGCTGAACTTGAAGAATCTTTGTCAAAACTGAGAAAAAATGTACCATTTTTTTGGCAAGAACTTTATGGCCTGAACTCTTCAGTTTTGTGCTTCTAAAAAAATATCAAATCCCAGCTTCTGCAATTAAACATTCCTCAATACTATATTGCCTTTTTCTTGAAGTTTAAAAATCTACTTTAAAATGCAAAAACTAAGCAATCATTCATTGCTTTTACTTTGTGTTTCTGCAATAACATCTCTAACAGGAGGGTGATAAGCCCAGTATAACTTAGCTGCTAGTACAAGGGAAAATAATAAAACATGCCAGCTAGTGCAATACAATATCATCTCAACAGTTCAAGAAAAAAAGCTATTTGAAAGGATTGTCTTTTCAGATAGATTCTGAGGGGGAACTCTGCCTAATAGGAAAAATTCCTTACAGTTTTCTTAACTGAGCTTCTCCAGAAAACATGGAGGAGCTATAGTAGAACTTAAAATTATGGTGGCACAGAAATCTCTGAAGTGGTAAAGAAAACTGGGTGAATGTTATTGAATGATTTTTTTTTGTATTTTTCTGAAGTTGGAAACAGGGAGGCAGTCAGACAGACTCCCACATGTGCCCGACCGGGATCCACCTGGCATGCCCACCAGGGGGCGATGCTCCACCCATCTGGGGCGTTGCTCTGTTGCAACCAGAGCCATTCTAGAGCCTGAGGCAGAGGCCATGGAGCCATCCTCAGTGCCCAGGCCAACTTTGCTCCAATGGAGCCTTGGCTGCAGGAGGGGAAGAGAGAGACAGAAAAGAAGGAGAGGGGGAGGGGTGGAGAAACAGTTGGGCACTTTTCCTGTGTGCCCTGGCCGGAAATCAAACTCAGGACTCCTGCACACCAGGCCGACGCTCTACCACTGAGCCAACCACCCAGGGCCTATTAAATGGTTTTTCTTACACTTGCTCAGGTGTCAAAGTAACTGGAAGTCATGGAATTCTTTACAGAGTTGATGTAACTTTTTGTTTGATGGAATTCAACTATTAAAAATATCCTACTTTGTAAATATCTATATAAATTCAAATTGCAATTATGAGCAGGTTATCTCTCCCTCTCTTTCTCTATTTCTCTTACTCTGTCTCTGCTCCCCTCTCTTTCTCTCTCCATAATTGTGTAAAATACTAGTCTTGATACCCAAATCCATAAGGAAAGCCAATGACCAAAATAGGTATGATCAATTTTATCCTGTTCATATTCATTTGCAATTTCTTCATTCATTGTGTCTCTCATTTGAAGCACTGCACTCACAGTAGGAAACACCAAAGATTAAAAAAGAAATGGAAGTAACTGAAATTGGGAGAATTATGTCTGCATGTTTTTCCTCTAAAATCTGGATAAGGATACTCATTATTTTGGAGGGGTTGTTTTGGGGGGATCTTGTTCTTTGTTTTTCTATTGGAATCCATTCAGCTCAAGAAACATCTGTGTTTCATGGGATCACTGGGAACTACCATGGAACCATCTGATATGACTATCTTAAATTATTCTTCTTCCATTTTTCAAAGATTTGGAAGCAACTGTTTTCAATGACTAGTCTCTTCTCTGCATGGGTTGCAAACAGCCTAAAGTGAAGAAAGAGCTATTTTGAGACCCTAATATAGTTGACATGTTATTATAAGCAAAACTCTAATCTAGCTTTGCAGATACAGGGCCACAGGGCAACAATTTTCTGCAGGGCTTTTAAAATTTTTAGTTTTTGCATGTTTGCTTTTACTTGTGTTGGTTTTATGTGACAGAGCCAACAACTCTGAAGAAAATAGGATTTAGAGAGGATTTCTATCATGGGAGAATGTCTCCCGGCAGCTCTGGATATAGGCAATATTATATTTCCTGCCAAAATTTATTTAAAAAGTATTTTGGTCACTCTTATTACTTGAGAGCATTTGGAAGGAGTTGCACAAGAGAACTGTGTTTCCTGAAACTCCCCTTTGTATCGATTTGAGCAATAGTAGATAGAAGCAGCAGGATTACAGTTGACAGAATCCATGGAGTTCAGACATCTGTCCCTTACAAACTGAGCTTTGAACAATTCAGGCAAACATTTGCTACTTTAAATGAGCCCCAGATGTAGGATATAGAAGCAAACCATATGGGTCAGAGGCAGAAACAGAACTAGGAAAAAATATTTAGAACAGAGCAAGACTTGTAGATTCATTATTCTAAGTACACCCAGCTAGAGGCTTCACCAGTAGCAAGGAAGGGTTGATAAATAGTTTTTAGCTGAAGAGCCAATTCTTATCATAGGGTAACAGTTGCTAGCGTTCCGTTCTGTGGGTTTCAATCCATATAAGCTTCACATTTTAGCTTAATGGCTTTCCATAGGGAGATGAACCCTAAGAAGTAGCACTTGAGCAATGACCAAAATAGGTATGATCAATTTTATCCTGTTGACATTCATTTGAAATTTCTTCATTCATTGTGCCTTTCACTTGTAGTACTCTACTCTCTAACAGTAGCAAACACCAAAGATTAAAAAAAAAATGGGAAGTAACTTGGGAAATTTTCTAAGCAATCCATGGCTTAGAAAAATACTATAAGAAATAACTGTCTTAAACCTGTTAACTGTAAATTGAATAATTTCTTCAGATACAGTTGACATTCAATATTATTTTATATTATTTTCAGGTGTACAGTATAGTGCTTAGACATTTATATAATTTGCAAAGTGACCCCTGGCTTGTTTGCTCAGTGGTAGAGCATTGGCCCAGCATGAGCATGTGGACGTCTCAGGTTCAATTCCTAGTCAGGGCACATAGGAGGAATGACCATTTGCTTCTTCACCTCTCCCCCTCTCGCCTCTCCCCCCCCCTTATACTCTTTCTCTTCTCTTCCTGTAACCATGGCTCAATTGCAGCAAGCTGGCCCTGGGCACTGAGCATGGCTTCATGGCCTCTGTCTCAGGTACTAAGAATAGCTCCATTGCTGAGCAACAGAACAGTGCCCCAGATGGGCAGAACATCGTCCCATAAAGGGTTTGCTGGATGAATCTCCGTCAGTGTGCATGTAGGAGTATGCCTCTGCTTCCCCTCCTATCAATTAAAAAATATTGCAAAGATTCGATAAATCTCATACGCACCTGCCACTACCCATAATTATTAGAATATTATTGACTATATTCCCTATGCTGTACTTTACATGTTCATGATTATTTCATAACTTACCAATTTGTACTTATTACTCCCTTTACCTTTTTCTCCAAACCCCCAATCTTATTCTTATGTCAAACATCAAAATGTTCTCTGTATCTATGAGTCTATTTTCATTTTTGTTTGTTCATTTATTTTGTTCTTTAGATTCCACATATAAGTGAAATTATATGGTATCTGTCTTTCTCTGACATATAAATTGAATATTTTAAAGAGTAAAGTTTAAGTTTCAAATAACTTTTTTTGATCTTATAAACAATCAAGTAAAAACACCTGTTTAGACATTGTTAAAGAAGAGCATGTAATTGAGAAGGACCCATATGGAAATACAGTTCCTATTCTGCATCCCTGACAGATCTAAAGAAATGGCAGAGAGCACTCCTATTGAAATGGGTTATTAAGTGGTCTCTATAAATTGTGGCACAGTGGATAGAGCATCAGACTAGGATGCGGAGGACCCAGGTTCAAAACCCCAAGCTCGCCGGCTTCAGCACCAGTTTACCAGATTGAGCACAGGATCATTGGCTTGAGTATGGAATCATAGACATGACCCCATGGTCTCTGGCTTGAGCCCAAAGGTCTCTGGCTTGAAGCCCAAGGTTGTTGGCTTGAGCAAGGGGTTACTAGCTTGGCTGTACCCACCCAGTAAAGTCATATATGAGAAAGCAATCAATGAACAACAAAGAAGACTAAAGAGCCACAACAAAGAATTGATACTTCTCATCTCTCTTCTTTCCTGCCTGTCGGTCCCTATCTGTACCTTTCTCTGTCACTCTCTCAAAAAAAATTAAAATAAAATAAATAATTGTGTCTTAACATAGCCTAAATGTATAAAAGCCAGCAAGTACCCCCAAAGATTACATCTTTGAATCTAAAATATATATTTTTCTTTCTCTGGAATCAGTAATGTTATAACATTTGCATGGTGGTGGATTTTTTTTCTAAACTACTGTAATTAGATAGACCAATTTTATCAAACATGATATCTTAAAATTGGGGAAATATGACAGTAATTTGATAATATCATCAAAATGATAGTCCTAAATTTTTCTTGGGATCTCCTCCTTCCCTGTTTTGATACATAATTAACATACAATACCATATAAGTTTATGGTATAAGAGCATAGTGATTTGATTTACATAAGTTATGAGAAGATTGCCATGAAGTAACATACACCATCTCATATAGGTACAGAGAAAAAGAAATTTTTTTTATGAAATGTGAACTCGGTATTTACCCTCTTAACTTTTAAATATACTATACAGTAGTGTTAACTGCAGTCACATTACTGTACATTACATACCCAGTACTATATAGTTTAACTTATAACTACATATTTGTACCATTTGACCACCTTCATCCAATTCCCCCTCCCTTTATCCCCAACCACAGAAAACCACAAATCTCTCTTTTGCAATGAGTTGGTTTTGTTTATTTTAGATTCCTCATATGAAATCCATCAGTAATTGCCTTTTTCTGTACAATTTATTTGACTTAGCATAATGTCCTCGGGGTCCATCCATGTTGTTGCAAATAGCAAGATTTCCTTTTTATGGCTGAATACTATTCGTGTGTGTGTGTGTGTGTGTGTGTGTGTGTGTGTGTGTGTAAAATCTCACAACTTCTTCATTCAAGCATTGATGAACACTTAGGTTGTTTTTACATCTTGGCTATTGTAAATAATGCTTCATAAATATGGGGATGCAAATATCTCTTCAACACTGTTTTTATTTCCTTCAGATAAAGACTCAGAAGTAGAATTGCTGGATCATATGGTAGTTCTATTTTTAATTTTTTAAAAAACTTTCTTACTGTTTTCCATGGTGTCTGTACCAATTTACAGTAGCACCAACAGCACACAAAGGTTTTCTTTTCTTGACATTCTCTCCACACCATTTGTTATACCTTGTCATTTTGATGACAGCCATTCTAACAGGTGCAAAATAGATAACTCACAGTGGTTTAGATTTACATTTCTCTGATGATTAGTGATGATGTGCACCTTTTCGTGGACCTATTAACCATTCATATAACTTCTTTAGAAAAATTTTCCAGATATTTTAAGATCTTTGCCTATTTTTATTTCTTTTTTTAATTGATTTTAATTTATTGTGTTTACATAGATTCTAGTGTTGCCCTGAATGCATCCCCCTCCCCTATATTCCCCTCAACATCTCCCTTGTCCCCCTTCCCCATAGCACCCTCCCCCCTTTCCTTCAGGTTTATCCCATCCTATCATCCGCTTTCCCTCCATCCTCTTTTCCTCTGGTCTCTTTGATCTCTCCTCTGTCTCAATCTATTCCTCAGTTCACATTGTTCATTGGATTCCTCAAATGAGTGAGGTCATATGATATTTTTCTTTTTCTGAGTGGCTTATTTCCCTAACATAATAGTTTCCAGGTCCATCCATGTTGTCACAAAAGATAAGATTTCCTTCTTTTTCATGGCCCCATAGAATTCCATTGTATATAGGTACCACTGCTTTTTAATCCACTCATCTTCTGACGGACACTTGACCTGTTTCCAGATCTTCGCTATTGTGAGCAATGCTGCCATAAACATGGGAGTGCATTACTCCTTTTGAAACAGTGCTATGGTGTTCTTGGGGTATATTCCTAAAAGTGAGATAGCTGGGTCAAAAGGCAGTTTGATTTTTAATTTTTTGAGGAATCTCCATATTGTTTTCCACAGCAGCTGCCCCAGTCTGCATTCCCACCAGCAGTGCAGGAGGGTTCCCTTTTCTCCACATCCTCACCAGCAGCTATCACGTGTAGTTTTGTTGATAAGCGCCATTCTGACTGGTGTGAGGTGATACTTCATTGTGGTTTTAATTTGCATTTCTCTAATGATTAGTGATGTTGAACATTTTTTATATGCCTATTGGCCAACTGTATGTCCTCTTTGGAGAAGTGTCTATTCATTTCTTTTGCCCATTTTTTGATTGAATTATCTTCCTGGTGTTGAGTTTTACAAGTTCTTTATAAATTTTGGTTATTAAACCCTTATCAGACGTATTGTCAAATATGTTCTCCCATTGTGTAGTCTTTTTATTCTGTCCTTATTGTCTTCAGCTGTGCAAAAGCTTTTTAGTTTGATATAGTCCCATTTGTTTATCCTGTCTTTTATTTCACTTGCCCGTAGAAATAAATCATCAAATATATTGCTGCAAGACATGGCAGAGAGCTTACTGCCTGTTTTCTTCTAAGATGTTTATGATTTCACAGCTTACATTTAAGTCTTTTATCCATTTTGAGTTTATTTTTGTGAATGATGTAAGTTGGTTTAGTTTCATTTTTTTTTTTTGCACATACCTGTCCAAATTTCCCAATACCATATGTTAAAGAGGCTGTCTTTACTCCATTGTATGCTCTTACCTCCTTTGTCAAATATCAGTTGTCCATAAAGGTGTGGGTTTATTTCTGGGTTCTCTGTTATGTTCCATTGATCTATATGGCTGTTCTTATGCCAGTACCAAGGTGTTTTGAGTACAATGGCCTTGTAGTATAACTTGATATCAGGAAGTGTGATACCTCCCACTTTATTTGTCCTTTTCAAGATTGCTGAGGATATTCGTGTTCTTTTTTGGTTCCATATAAATTTTTGGAATATGTGTTCTATATCTTTGAAGTATGTCAATTGGTATTTTAACTAGTATTGCATTGAATTTATAAATTGCTTTGGGTAATATAGATATTTTAATGATGTTTATTCTTTCTCTCCATGAACACGGTATATGCTTCCACTTGTTTGTATCTTCCATGATTTCTTTTATCAATGTTTTATAATTTTTCTAGTACAAGTCTTTAATCTCCTTAGTTAAATTTACTACTAGGTACTTTATTTTTTTGATGTTGTTGTTGCAATTGTGAAAGGGATTGTTTCCTTAATTGCTCTGACAGTTCATTTTTGGTGTTTAAAAATGCCTCTGATTTCTGAATATTAATTTTATATCCTGCCAGCTTGCTGAATTTATTTATCAGGTCCAGTAGTTTTTTTAACTGAGACTTTAGGGTTTTTTATATACAATCATATCATCTGCAAATAATGATAGTTTTACTTCTTCTTTTTCAATTTGGATGCCTTTTATTTCTTCTTCTTATCTGATTGCTGTGGCTAGGACTTCCAGGACTATGTTGAACAAGAGTGGTAAAAGGGGGCACCCTTGCTTTGTTCCTGATTTTAAGGGGATTGCTTTTCATTTTTGCCCATTAGGTGTGATGTTGGCTGTGGGTTTGTCATAGATGGCTTTTATCATGTTGAGGTATATTCCCTGTAATCCCACTTTGCTGAGAATTTTGATCATAAATGGATGCTGGATTTCATCAAATGCTTTTTCTGCATCAATTGAAATTATCATGTGGTTTTTCTCCTTCCTTTTGTTTATGTGATGACTCACATTGATTGATTTGTAAATATTGTACCAGCCTTGCCTCCCCAGAATAAATCCCACTTGATCATGGTGTATGATTTTTTTCTTTAATTGCTGGATCCAGTTTGCTAATATTTTGTTGAGGATTTTAGCATCTAAATTCATCAGGGATATTGGCCTATAATTTTCTTTGTTTGTGTTGTCTTTGCCTGGTTTTAGAATCAGAATTATGCTCCCATCATAAAAGGAGCTTGGAAGTCTTCCTTCCACTTGAATTTTTTGAAATAGCTTGAGAAGGATAGGAGTTAGTTCTTCTTTGAATATTTGGCAGAATTCACTTGTGAAGCCATAGGCCCAGGACTTTTGTTTGTTGGGTTTTTTTTTTTTATAACTGTTTTGATCTCATTTGTTGTAATCAGTCTGTTTAGGTTTTCTGATTCTTCCAGATTGACTTTTAAAAGATTATATTTATTCATTACATCTAGATTGTCTAGTTTTTTGGCATATAGTTCTTCATAGTATTTTTCTTACAATCTTTTTTATTTCTGTTGTGTCAGTTGCTATTTCTCCACTCTCATTTCTAATTTTATTTATTTGAGTCCTCTCTCTTTTTTTCTTGGTGAGTCTGGTTAAAGGTTCATCAATCTTGTTTACCTTTTCAAAAAACCAGCTCCTAGTTTCATTGATCCTCTGTATTGTTCCTTTAGCTTCTATGTCATTTATTTCCATTCTGATCTTTATTATTTCCTTCCTTCTACTACCTCTGGGATTTAGTTGCTGTTCTTTTTCTAGTTCTTTTAGATGCAAGGTTAAGTTGTTTGTTTGAGCTTTTTCTAGCTTTTTAAGGAATACCTGTAATGCTATGAACTTCCCTCTCAGTACTACTTTTGCTGTGTCCCATAAATTTTGAGTTGTATGCTCATTATCATTAGTTTCTAAAAATTTTTTAATTTATTTTTTGATCTCATTGTTAACCCATTTGTTATTTAATAACATGCTATTTAGTTTCCAAGTGTTTGAGTATTTTTCAATTTTTCTGTTGTGGTTGATTTCTAGTTTTATGCCATTGTGATCAGAGAAAATGCTTGATATGATTTCAGTCTTCTTAAAATTGTTGAGACCGCTTTTGTGCCCTAACATGTGGTCTATCCTAGAGAATTTACCATGAGCACTTGAAAAGAATGTATATTCTGCTGCTTTAGGGTGAAAGGTTCTGAAGATATCTATTAAATCAAGTTGATCTAGTGTGTCCTTTAAGTCTGCTGTTTCTTTGTTAATTTTCCTTCTTGAGAATCTATCTAGTGATGGGGTATTAAAATCCTCACTACTACTACTGCATTACTACTATTGTGGTATTGCTATTGATCTCACCCTTTATATCCATCAAGGTCTGATTTATATATTTAGGTGCTCCTATATTAGGTGCATAGATATTTATAATGGTTGCATCTTCCTGTTGGATTGTTCCCTTTATCATTATGTAATGACCTTCTTTATCTCTTACTATAGCCTTTGTTTTAAAGTCTATTTTGTCTGATATAAGTATTTTTTTTCATTTCTATTTGCATGAAATATTTTTTTCCAGCCTTTTACCTTCAGTCTATGTGTATCTTTTGTTTTAAGGTGTGTCTCTTGTTGACAGCATATGGTTAGGTCCTTGTTTTCTTATCCACTCAGCTACCCTATGTCTTTTGATTGGATCATTTAACCATTTACATTTAAGGTTATTATTGATATGTAAGTTGTTTCTTGCTGTTTTATTCTTTAAAGGGGCAGCAAGTTGTTTCTTGCTGTTTTATTCTTTAAAGCTGTATTCCTGTTTTGCTATATTCTTTTCCCCCTTTGATCTGTTTACAACAGGCCCCTTAACATTTCTTGCAGCATTGGTTTGATTGTAATGAATTCCTTGAGTTTTTTTTTGTGTTTTGGCTGGGAAGCTTTTTATTTCTCCTTCAACTTTATTATTTTATTTTTCTTTTTCTTCATAGGGACAGAGAGAGAGTCAGAAAGAGGGATAGATAGGGGCAGACAGACAGGAACGGAGAGAGATGAGAAGCATCAATCATCAGTTTTTCATTGCGATACCTTAGTTGTTCATTGATTGCTTTCTCATATGTGCCTTGACCATGGGCTTCCAGCAGACCAAGTAATCCCTTGCTCAAGCCAGCGACCTTGGGTCCAAGCTGGTGAGCTTTGCTCAAACCAGATGAGCCCACGCTCAAGCTGGCGACCTCGGGGTCTCGAACCTGGGTCCTCCACATCCCAGTCCGATGCTTTATCCACTGCGCCACCGCCTGGTCAGGCTCTCCTTCAACTTTAAATGATAGCCTTGCTGGATAGAGAAGTCTTGGTTTTACGTTTTTGTTCTGCATTACTTTGAATATTTCTTGCCATTCCCTTCTGGCTTCAAGTGTTTCTGTTGAGAAGTCGGAAGTCATCCTTATGGGGGCTCCTTTGTAGGTGATAGACTTTTTTCTCTAGCAGCTTTTAATATTTTATCTTTATCTCTTAGTCTTGGTATTTTAATTATGATGTGTCTTACTGTAGATTTCCTTGGATTTCTCTTTAATGGAATTCTCTGTGCTTCTTGAACTTGTGTGATTTTTTCCTGCATCAATTTAGGGAAGTTTTTAGCTATGATTTGATTGAACAAAGTGTCTATCCTTTGTTCTCTCCTTCTTCAAGAACCCCTATGATGCGAATGTTATTTCTCTTCATGTTGTCACAAAGCTATCTTAGAGTTTCCTCGGACATTTTAAATCTTTTTTCTTTTTTGCTGCTCTGCTTCCTTGCCTTCATTTATCTTGTCCTCTAACTTGCTGATTCGATCCTCAGATTCATCCATCCTGCTTTTAATTCCTTCCATTGTGGTCTTCATTTCTGATATTGTATTTGTCATTTTTGACTGGTTCTTTTTTATTATTTCAATGTCCTTTTTTATACTTGCTATCTCTTTATTTAGGTGTTCATTATGTCCATCTATTGTTGTTCTAAAATCTTTGAGCATCCTAACAATCATTATTTTAAACTCTGCATCTGGTAATTTGGTTATATCTGACTCATTCAAGTCCTTTTCTGGGGATTCATTTCTCTTGATTCATTTGGGTTGCATTTCTCTGCCTTCCCATTTTGTCTGTGAATAAGAAGGGTGTGGCCTCTGTGTTCCTTAGGTGTGGTCTGTCTGCAGGCCTGAAACCCCCTCTGCCAATGCCTCGGGTGTTTGGGTATGGCATTGTTGGCACTGGTAGCTGCGGCTGTTGCTGCGGTTTCTGCCTCTCCTCCACGTGAGGGCCTGTGTTCACGTTCCTGGGTCTATAAGCCTCGGCTGGCCTTAGCCTTTGCCCTGTCCCATGGGTGGGTCTCCAAGCCAAGATGTTTGCCTATTTTTAAATTGGATTACTTAGATTTTTACTATTGAGTTGTATGAATTTTTAAAAATATATTTTGGATATTATCCTCTTATCAATTGTATGACTTGAAAGTATATTTTCCCATTCTGGGTCATCTTTTAGTTTTGTTGAACATTCCTTTTTATTTTTAAGTGAGAGGAGGGGCAATAGAGCAATGGACTTTCACATATGCCCTGACCAGGATCCACCTGGCAACCCTCATCTGAGACAGATGCTTGAATCAACTGAGCTATCCTCAGTGCCTAAAGCCGATGCTCAAACCAACCAAGCTATCCTCAGCTCTCAGGCCCAATGCTAAAATTAATGAAGCCACTGGCTGCAAGAAGGGAAGAGGGAGAGAAAGAGGAGAGGGAGGAGAAGAGAAGCAGAAGCAGATTGTTGCTTCTCCTGTGTGTCCTGACTGAGGATCAAATCCTGGATATCCACATGCTGGGCTGAGGCCCTGTCCACTAAGCCAACCAGCCAGGACCTTGTTGAACATTTCTTTTGTTATACAGAAACTTTTTAGTCTGATATAGTCTCACTTGTTTGTTTTTTTGTTAATTGTGCTTCAGATATCATATTCAAAAAAATTTTTGTCCATTATACTTTCCAGTCTTAATTTAAATAGTTGTTAGTTGTTTTCCTTGTGAGGAGGAGGGAAATCAGGAACAATCTTTATCGTCATCTTAGTTGTGTCACTTTTCTCTCAGGCTTTGGACAAGAAGCATATTAACCTAATGTTAAGTAATCTGTATAGCCTATGCCTCATAAGGAAGAGAGTTTGATGTGCAATGAATCCATGACTTAAGGGTCAGACAACCTGGAGCTTATTACTGGCTCCACATTATTTGAACTTACTTGACTCCTGTCTTCTCATAGGTTTTTACTGAATTGTTTATAGGCACTTCCAATTTTAATATTCTTGAGTTTTTGAGAAGCAGTTGATATATATAGTTTAAATCTTTTATAATCAAAGTAAACATGTAAAAATTATCAAAGATTAAATTCTACTCAGTATAATCTTAATGCTACATACATCTTTTTCATATTTAACTTTTAAATTGGCCAGCTATTTATTACAGAGGTGTTTCTCTTAAATACATCATGCTATGGACTAAATACCTCTTTATTCAATCAAGGTAAATAAACTAAAATTTATTTTTTTGATATTATAGACTGGACCTAAGGATGAACTCTCACAAATATTTCATGAAAATTGGTGAGATTTAAACATATATATGTGAAAATAAAGTGTGCACATAGCATCTTCATAGGTTAGTCATTAAGTCATTGAAGTTATTTTATATTCAAATGAATAATGTTTAAATAGAAATCAATATTAAAATATATTCACTAGACATATGAAAACACAGGAGACTATTCTTGAGTATAAAGCAAATCTTTTTTAACTTTTTTTTTCTTAAGTGAGAAGTTGGAAGACAGAGAGACAAAGCTCCTACATGCACCCTGACCAGGATCCACCCAGCAAGTCCCCTACTGGGTGATGCTTTGCCCATCTGGGGTCATTGCTCCACTGCTCTGCAACTAAGCTATTTTAGCACCTGAGGCAAGACCATGGAGTCATCCCCAGTGCTGGGGGCCAATTTGCATCAACTGAGCCATGGCTCCAGGACAGGAAAAAAGAGGAAGAGAGAGAAAAAAGGAGGGGGGGGAGGATGGAGAAGCAGATGGTTGCTTCTTCTATGTACCCTGACCAGGAATTGAACCTAGGACATCCACACATGGGGCCAACGCTCTACCACTGAGTCAACTGGCCAGAGCCCACAAAGGAAATTTAACCTTCCAAACTTTAAATTTGCAGATATATCCCAGTGTGCTCAACATAGACTATAGAATTAGCTTAGTTTTTAATCTCCTAAAGATATTAAACATGCACTTTGTGGGGGAAAATATTATTAAAATAAAATTGAAGTTCACATTGTTATTTGGAGAGGCTTATATTTATTGCTTCCTATAAAAGTTCTAAAAAGACTGTAACAAAAATACAAATATTGGCATCAGCATAGCACTTTCTTGCCTGCTTTTAAAAGAGATGTCTGTGATAAAGTTTATTGACATGGAAAAGAGCTGGAGGCGGATTTAATGGTGGGCGCACTGGGTACAGCCCTGGGCCCCGACTTCTGAAGGGCCCTACAAAACCCTAACTTTACACTTTTTTCTAATGACAAGGGACCCAATATTTTCTGCTGTGCCTGGGTCTTCAACCATCCTTAATTTGCCTCTAAAAAGATCATGAAGCATAGATCTTTAGTGAAGTGATTTTATCAGTTGGCAAACTTTCTCTCACCAGAGAGAACATTACGGCAACATTGGTAAATCAAAGACAGCACAATCTCCATATCTTTTTTATTCTAAAATCAAACAACTGTATTTAGAAAGTATTAGTAATATACCAAAAAAGTCTTTTTTTAAAGACATTATAAAGTTTGTGTCAGTTCAACAACAGGAAAATGCTTAAAAGAATTATTAATAGATATTATAGTATTTACCAAGAATTTAGCAACTTGGGGAAATGTCAAGATTATTGTCAGTAAAAAAGCATTGTTCAAAACTGCACGTTTAGTGTAACATCCTTCATATGTAAATAACACTTGTACATATGAATGCTAAAAATACAAAAGGAAAATTTATTAAAAGAAAATGAACTAAAAAGTCATTCATATATAGTTATCTCCTAGGGTGACCTGGAATATGTTAATACTTTTCTATATTTTTCAAATTATCTTTTTTCTTGTTGTTCACACATGAGAGAGAGGGACAGACAAGGACAGACAGGAAGGGAGAGAGATGAGAAACATCAACTCATCATGCTGCACCTTAGCTTTTCATTCATTGCTTTCTCATATGTGCCTTGACCAGGGGACTCCAGCCAAGCCAGTGACCCCTTTCTCAAGCCAGCAAGCTTGGAGTCATGTCTATGGTCCCACAGTCTAGCCCATGACCCCACGCTCAGGCTGGTGAGCCCACATTCAAGCCAGATGAGCCCGTGCTCAAGCCAGCAACCTCAGGGTTTTGAACCTGGCTCCTCTGCATCCCAGTCTGATGCTCTATCCACTGCGCCACTGCCTGGTCAGGCTCAAATTATCTCTAATATACATAAAAGGGGAAGATGACTATGTGTATAACAGAAGCTTTAAAAGTTCTTTATCATAATAAAAATGATAGCCAGAATGATGAAAAACAAGAGGGAAACCATTTAATTGGGGGGAAAGAGTAATTCCATGCTCAGTTTAGATAAATGAAACAATTAATAGCAGATTAGAAAAAAGTAGTTTTTTATTAATTTAACAATTAACTAAAAATAAAATCTCTTTATTCAAATGCTTTTCTTCCCCTATAAAAATCAATGAGAAACAGGACTCATTGCCTGTGCTCAGATTTGGAAGTCCCGTCTTTTCCCATTTCTGTACCTTATGTTTGCTCCTACCAATTCTGCCAGCTCAGTGTGTGTGTTACCAAAGCCTGTGGCATCTGCTCCTGCTGAGGAAGACTTGAGGCCATGTCATAACCAGGTTTATTATGAGACATCATAACATAATTGTTCAGAGGACACATCTTGAGTCAGGTGTCTCTCTTCAAATCTTGCCTTCAGCACTTTGAAAGTGGCCCAGTTTCTCAACGTCTCAGTGTCCTCATCTTTAGAATGGGGATTATAACCTGAAAGTGTTTTAAGATGGTTGAAGGGATGATTCTTATAAAGCTGCTGACACCCCTCCTACTCCACCCTTAACCACACAGTCTTCCCCATCTCATTTCTGACCCTCCCTTTGCTCAGGCCCAAACTCTGGAGGTCGTCCTAATCCCTGTTTCTCTCCCACCTTACAACCAAGCTGCTATTGAATTCTGCTGTCTTTGCCTGCAAAATAAATGCAGGATCCGACCAACTCTCATCACCTCTACTGCCACCAACTTGGTGCCAGCTGCCGTCCTCTCTCCCTGGATTACTACAACAGCCTCCTATTCTCTGCAAGTCATATCATAAGCCACATTCTGCCAAAACCCTTCCATGGCTGCCCATCTTGCTCAGAGGAAAAAGCATACTCTCAACCAAGCCCTGGAAGGCCCTTCAGAAAGCTGGGCCCTCATTAAATCTCTGACTTCAACACCCACTCCTTTCCCTCATGCCCCTTGTCTCCAGCCCCGCGGGTCTCCTGGCTGTTCTTTCCGAATGAAAGGCAAGTCTTGCTTCAGGTCCTTTGCACTTGTGCTTGAGGAGTCTGAGCAGCTTGCCTTTCTCCTCCCTAAATGCCCTAACCCACCATCTACAGGCCTGGGCCTCTTCTCCTGGATTAAAAACCAAAACTCTAATCCTTCTTTACACCGGGTTAATTTTTAAATTTTGCATGGGAGCTGCGTCTTAGCTTTTAAAATAATGGCATACCGCAAAAATGAGCACATTTTAGGATCTGCTAAGTTTTTATCTGGTGGACACATTTAAAGGAGCAATAGGCAATAAAAATAAAACTATTCAGACTATATCCACTGACACATTAGCATTCAGACAGGGTGGGTGAAAAGTAGGTGTATAGTGAGTATGTGAAACAAGAGTTTATTCTTGTATTAGTATTTATTAATTATTACATTAATTTCCATACAAACAACTGTAAACTGACTTTTGCTCTGTATATTGGGTATACTGGAATGGAGAACCAAATGAAGCCCTTTCTGAGAATATCTATTTGGCTGGAACAGCTCTGAAGATAAATCCATCCAGGATCATCTGTTCATCATATTGATGAACCAAGAGCAATGCTATCAGCTCCGGTACTGGTCACTTTGCCATGCTGTTCTTTGCTGGCCAAATAGAGAGCTGGTTTCCATTTCAGAAGCCTACAAACCATTTTATGTACTTAAGATACTCAGCAAGAATGTGAAGGGACTCTACATAAAAATAACTTCTTCTAAATTGAGATTTTTTTCAAAGCTCTTTTGAGTGGAGTTAACAGTTTTCTTTCCAAAGAGTTCATTCAGTTATTTTTTTCACATTATTTTTATGCCAGTTTCATCCAATTGTCCAGGATTGCCAGGTTCCTTTCTGCAAGGAAAGGCACTCTGCTAGACAGTTTAACCTCCGGAAACAGAGAACAAGAAAGACACATAGAAACATATCTGGACTCAATAATAAAATCTATTGCAATAATGTATAACACAAGAAACTTCTGATGTAGCCAACATGTGACATTAGCCAAACATTGCACAATGCTGAAGGCAGCAGTTGAGTTTGAAAGTAAAAATAGCAGTGTCAGACGGAATGTACAAATTCCGGTAATATAATTATCTCACTGGGAATAAAAAAAAAAGCAAAATTATAGTGACCTGATCTATTACATGTGTCTAACTTCTAAAATTTGAAAATGTCCAAAACACATAAAAGCATCTATCTTATATTTTCTTTGTTATTATCTTTATAATAAATAATAACTTATGTTACATTTGGGAAAAAAGGGCAAAGGGTACTTTTTTTTCTTTTTTTTTTTTGTATTTTTCTGAAGTTGGAAACAGGGAGGCAGTCAGACAGACTCCCACATGCGCCTGACCGGGATCCACCCAGCATGCTCACCAGGGGGCAATGCTCTGCCCATCTGGGGCGTTGCTCTGTCACAACCAGAGCCATTCTAGCGCCTGAGGCAGAGGCCATGGAGCCATCCCCAGCACCCAGGCCAACTTTGCTCCAATGGAGCCCCAGCTGCGGGAAGGGAAGAGAGAGACAGAGAGGAAGGAGAGGGGGAGGGGTAGAGAAGCAGATGGGCGCTTCTCCTGTGTGCCCTGTCCGGGAATCGAACCCAGGAATCCTGCACGCCAGGCTGAGGCTCTGCCACTGAGCCAACCAGCCAGGGCCACAAAGGGTACTTTTTAACAAAAAGTAAAATAGTGTGTGTGTGTGTGTGTGTGTGTGTGTGTGTGTGTATGGAGAGAGGGAGAGAAAATGTATCTTGTAGTCCATCAGTGCTATTCAGATTTATATAGCCAAAAGCATTAGTTATTTTGGCTTTTCTAATCTTTTGTCTTTTTTATTGAGATATAATGACATATAACATACTGGTTTTCAGTGTACAATGATTTGATATATGTATACATTGTGAAATGATTGCCACAATAGATTTAGTTGACATCCATTACTACACACACAATTTTTTTCCTTTAATGAGAACTTTTAAGACCTACTCTGTCAGCCACTTTCAAATGTACATTATGGTGTTGTTAACTACAGTCTCCACGCTGCACATTACATGTCCAGGACATTCATTTTATAACTGGAAGCCTGTACCTTTGTGCCTTTTGAACACCTGCACCCATTTCACCCCACCCCCACCATCGCTGCCCATCACCGCCTACTCCATCTACAAGTTACGTAATACCCTCATGGTCCATATCCATGTTGTTGCAATGACAGGTTTTTGGGGTTTTTTTTCCATTAACTTATATTAAAACCCAAGTTTTAGGACAATAACCAAGAAAGGCTATTTAACGTGCTTTTAAACATTTCAGAAAAGCTATGCACTAATAGCAACCAGTCCCTCAGAAATGTAAAAAGGAAAAAAAATATACTGTGTTAATGGGTCACAAATTAGAAGCCCTGGCTGTCATCTCCTAACTCCATTTCAGTTCATGTGATTACACAGAAATGCGAGCGACCCCGAGAAAAGCTGGTGCGTGTGCACACCATTGCTTCTGCACCATAAACAGTTTTGAAAAGCAGCATTCATGCCAATGACTAATTTCACCTTGGAGCCGTAGTCTAGAAGAGTCTCTAATCTAAAACACATTTGTCCACAATTTCTCCTCACTTTCCACCCCCACACTTCCCCAGTATGATATTTTTTCAGGGGAATATGCAAGATGGACACAATATAACCAATGATTTAAGTTAAATTCCAGCTTCTCCAGGCAGGTTAATCAAATGAAGCCTTTGAGTAAAGTAATTCAGAATAAACCAAACGCTGCCACATATCTAGAACATTTATTTATTTTAGGTTCTATTATGAGCTTCAATTGGAAAGCTATTTCTATAACAGCTATAATAGGAACATTCAATTACATTTTTTGAAATGTCGGGACTTTCCTAGGGTAATGATGGTGGACGTGAGAGGAGCAGGCTTGTATAAATATATTACATTTCCTCTTTCTTTTCAAAGATTAAATTTACATTATTTTTATTTATGTACACTATTGTTATCCCATATAACTTTTTTTTTCATTCAAAGGCATTTATGAACAGATATTTGAAAATTCAGACAAATAGAAACAAGTAAATCACCAATTTTCCCACCAGCTACCTTCAACTACATTTTTCTAACTGACTTGGTGTTTTTGCTTCTAAGCCTTTACCACAGATGTGTGTCAAACGTATAGAAGACAAATACAATTGTACATATGATTTTATATTCTACTCTTTTCACCATTATTCCATGAGCACTTTCCATGTTCTTACATAATCTTTGTAATCATTTTTGGTGGTAAGTAATATTTTAATGAGTAAGTGTACCATGGTTCATTTAATCCTTGCCTTATGATTGAATATTCTGTCTCTAGTTTTTCACAATTATTAATGATGAGCCTCTGAACTTCTGTGAATGGAAAGCTCTCTTCTAGGACTATACTTTCGGGGATCATTTCTATAGTTCGTAAAGCTCTTTTCTATATTGGGATTAGTTTATTATGGTAGATTCTCAGGGGTGGAATTATTGTGAAGAATTGGATCTCATAATTTTTAGTGCATTTCTATATCAAACATATATGCACATGAAGACTTAAAAACCTTACAAGGCATTTCATTAAAAATAACAATCCTTCAATCCATCCCTCTCCACCAATACTCCAAGCATTTCCTCCCTTTCAGAGGCAGAAACTGTCTGGCCACTGTTGCTGCCTCATCTCTTGGCTGTGAAAACACAAGGTTCTGGGCCTGGAGCAACATGAGATCTCTCTATTCTGATTGCTGACCTGACAGGGGAGGCAAACCAGCTTGGCACGACAAGGAG
This sequence comes from Saccopteryx bilineata, assembly GCF_036850765.1. Taxonomy (NCBI): domain Eukaryota; kingdom Metazoa; phylum Chordata; class Mammalia; order Chiroptera; family Emballonuridae; genus Saccopteryx; species Saccopteryx bilineata. Next base: position 28,565,375 of record NC_089492.1, read on the forward strand.
CTGAAGGAGTGTCCTTATGCTGGTGTGCACTAACTTGACCTCGTAAGGTCAGGATGTTAAATTCTGACTTGATTCTTGCCCCAAGCATGTTTCACTCAATTGTCTATCCCTGCGCCACTTGGTCAGCCTTATTCCAACAACCTACAACCCACTAGAATAATGACAATCAAACCACTAGAAAAATGACAATTAGCTCTTCTTACTGAGCTCTGCTTACGGAGCTGATTTTCTCCATATTCAACAGTCCAGGTACATTCACTTAGTTAGAGGATGAATCACTGTTGCCTTCCTCTCAAGAGAACCTTGAAGAATTAGCCCCTACTGTCACCAGCCTAATTGCTCTAGCTTGAACTTCCAGTACTAAGTTGAGGAAGAGTGGGTTTCTTGTCTTGTTCCTAATCTTAGAGGAAAAGTTTTCAGCTTTTCACCATTCAGTATGCTGTTGTGGGTTCATCATTTATGACCTTTATTATGTTAGTTACATTCCCTCTACACCAGGGGTCTCAAACTCAATTCAGCATGTGGGCCGCAGAGCAAGATCACAGCCATTCGGCGGGCCACACTAGGTATACAAAAGGCAACTGTTACGCAACACTTTTCTCACTGCAGTTGAAAACAAAAATCAGTACAACAAGCACAATCGTACATGCAGTTTACTCAGTGTCACAAAACGACCAGAAACTGTAGTTCGCATCACAACTGCTGTTAACTAAGCTAATATCTAGCTAGGATGCTAGAGAAATGAAAAATACAAGTAGGCCCCTAGGCTTACTTAATTTTATCCAAAATATTTTGAACTTCGTGGATTAGTCTGCGGGCCACACAAAATTGTTCGGCGGGCCGCAAGCGGCCCGCAGGCCGCAAGTTTGAGACCCCTGCTCTACACCCAATTTGTTGAGAGTGTTTATTATAGGCACTAATTATTTTTTCAAAAGCTGTTTTTGATCTATTGATGTGATTATGTGGCTTCTATCCTTTATTTTGTTTATGTGGTATATCATATTGATTGATTTGAGAATATTGAACCCTCTTTATATCCTTGAGATAAATTCCATTTTACCATGATGTATAATACTTTTAATGTATTTTTGAATTGTTTGCTGATTTTTTTAAATTATTTTTATTTATTTATTTATTTTAGAGGAGAGAGAGAGAGAGAGAGAGAGAGAGAGAGAAGCAAGAAGCTTCAACTCCCATATGTGCCTTGACCGGCAGGCAAGCCCAGGGTTTGAACCGGCAACCTCAGCATTCCAGGTCAACGCTTTATCCACTGCGTCACCACAGGTCAGGCCTGATTTTTTTTTAAATATATTTTGCATCTATGTTTAGAAGGATATTGGCCTATAATTTTGAGAGAGGAGAGGTAGCCTTGTCTGGTTCTGCTATCAAGGTAATGTTGGCCTTGTAGAATGAGTTTGGAAGCTTTACTTCATTTTTAATTTTGTGGAAGACTGAGAGGGACAGGTATTAAGTTTAGTCCATTTATTTTTAAAGTTATTATTCATAGGTATGCCACTTTGTTGTTTTCTAGCTGTTTGGTGGAGTCTGGAGGGTTCTTCTTTGTTCTTTATTCTCTTTATCTTTTTACTTGTGGTTTAATAAATTTTTTTAGTGTTATATTTAGAATCCTTTCTGTGTCTATATGTGTGTGTGTGTGTGTGTCCACTATAATCTTTGCTTTCTGGTTACTGTGAAGTTCACATATAACATCCTATCTATATAACAATCTATTATAAATTGATATCAACTTAAATTTAAACACAACCCAAAATTCTACATTTTTATAACCCCCATTTTGTTTTGTTCTCTCGTTACTTTAAGATTTTCTCTCGATCATTAACTTTGACATTTTAAATATAATGCGTCTTGGTATAAATCTCTTTGGGTTCATCTTATTTGGAACTCTCTGGGCTTCCTGTATCTGAATGTTTGTTTCCTTCACTAAGTTAGAAAGTTTTCAAGCATTATTTCTTCAAATAATTTTTCCGCCTCTTTCTTCTTTTGGGACCCCTATAATGTGAACGTTATTCCACTTGATGTTGTCCCATAGGTCCCTCTAGCCATCTTTGTGTCTTGTTTTTTCCTGCTCTATTTGTATGCTCCAGTGCTGTGTCTGCCAGCTCTCTGATCCATTCTTGTCATCCAGTCTGTTGTCAAACACCTCTAGTTTATTTCTCAAATCTATTATTGTATTCTTCACCTCTCTTGACTTTTGTTTGGAATTTTTTTATGTTTTCTATCTCTTTGTTAAAATTCTCTGTGTATTCATTCATTCTTTTTCTGAGATTGCTGAACATCATTGTGACCATTACTTTTAACTCTTATCAAGTAGATCAGGTTAAGGTCTATAAGCTTCATATAATATTAGGGTGATTAACTATTTCACAGACCAGGACTAGTCCACGGACAGGCAGCTGAAAACCACTGAGGTAGATTACTTCTCTCTTCCATTAGAGTCTTTTTCTTGCTGTTTTAACTTGTTTTTTTGTTTGTTTGTTTGTTTGAAATATATTACTTTATTTCCTCATTTTGCTTGAAAATCTGTGTTTGTTTCTCTGTATTAGGCAAAACAGCTATCTCACCACATCCTGAAGGAGTGGTCACTGGAGTATGTTTTAATCTGTCATCAGTATAGTACCCTCGGGTTGGTAGCCTGTCAAGAAATGTCATTCTCCTTATATAAGTCCCATGTGGATCAGAAATGCAAGCCACCCTGACCAACAGTACCAGGCACTCAAGAGGTGTGTGCCCTGTGTGGAGTGTGTACACCCTGTGTTTCTGGCAGAACAAGGGCCACAGTGGAGGAGCACTAGGCCCCAGCTGTGGGGGAATACTGGTGGCACCAGCAGTGTTAGCAAGGTAGAAAGAGGAAAATAATGGTGCCTGATATTACCTGCATCCTTGGAAATGGTTCCAATAGAGCTCTGCTCCTCCAGAACATGCCCTAGGATTAATTAATAAATCTCCTTCACACATGACCCAGGAATTTTTCAAACTGCTGCCTCTACAGTGGAGTGAATGAGCCTGTGTATGAGCTCTTTAATGGTGGAATCCCAGTTTCCTACAGCCCTTTGGTTCTCCTGGACATAAACCCCACTGGCTTTAGAAGACAGATGTTATAAAGGTTCATCTTTCTGATTCAGATGCCCAGGGCTGGGGTGCTTGATGTGGGACTTGAACCCCTTGCTCTTCAGAGAGGAGCATTTGTGATACCCCTGCCCCTACAGCAGGGGTTCCCAAACTTTTTACACAGGGGGCTAGTTCACTATCCCTCAGACCGTTGGAGGGCCGGACTATTAAAAAACTATGAACAAATCCCTATGCACACTGCACCTATCTTATTTTAAAGTAAAAAAACAAAATGGGAACAAATACAATATTTAAAATAAAGAACAAGTAAATTTAAATCAACAAACTGACCAGTATTTCAATGGGAACTATGGGCCTGCTTTTGGCTAATGAGATGATCAATGTGCTCCTCTCACTGACCACCAATGAAAGAGGTGCCCGTTCTGGAAGTGCGGCAGGGGCCGGATAAATGGCCTCAGGGGGCCGCAGTTTGGGGACTTCTGCCCTACAGGTTACTGTGTTGGAGGTATGGATCCTGACAGGACTGTGTCTCTGCCACTCCTACCCATTTTGATGTTGTTTTTTTTTTCTGAAGCTGGAAACGGGGAGAGACAGTCAGACAAACTCCCGCATGAGCCCGACCGGGATCCACCCGGCACGCCCACCAGGGGCGACGCTCTGCCCACTAGGGGGCGATGCTCTGCCCCTCCGGGGTGTCACTCTGCTGCGACCAGAGCCACTCTAGCGCCTGGGGCAGAGGCCAAGGAGCCATCCCCAGCACCCGGGCCCTCTTTGCTCCAATGGAGCCTTGGCTGCGGGAGGGGAAGAGAGACAGAGAGGAAGGAGAGGGGGATGGAGAAGCAAATGGGCACTTCTCCTATGTGCCCTGGCCAGGAATCGAACCCGGGTCCCCCGCACGCCAGGCCGATGCTCTACCACTGAGCCAACCGGCCAGGGCCTTGTTTTTCTTTTTATCCTTAGTTGTTGAATAGCTATTCTGTTGGTATTCAGGTCCTTATCAGAGAGAGTTGATCTATATGAGTTACAGCTTTGGTGTATCCATAGAAAGAGGCAAGTTCAGGACCCTTCACTCCATCTTTAGTACATACTCCTGGTGTTTCTTCTTTATAAGGGCACTAATCCTATCATGAAGGCACCATCTTCATGACCTCATCTAAATTTAATTTCCTCCAAAAGCTCTCATATCCAAAACCTATCACAATGGAGGACAGGGTTTCAACATGTGAATCAGGTAAAAAGACACAATTCCATTCATAGCATCTCCCTTCCTCATTCTCAGTACATGATTCTGCTCCTTATTTCATGTAGAAATGAAAACAATCAAGAGAGAACTTCTAAATAACACCACCTCCAGATTTATCAACACTCCACATTTTGATTCATATGCTCTTCACATCTCCCATTACAATGGCTAATATATATACATTATATATATATATATATTATAGAATCTAATGTTCTATTTGTGCACTGGTCTGCATGTTTTCTTCTTTGTTTAAGAACCTCACTCCAGCAAATGATCTTCATTCTCCAGCATTATAAACTTTTTTTTCTATTGAATTATTTACATTAATATAGACATGTTTTAATACCTTGCATACTAATAACTGTTCTCATAATCTTACATGTTCCCGTAAGTTATTGTCTTTAGAGCAAAATTTAGGAGTTCATTTTAGCTATTCCAACTCTTTTCTCATTCTGTCTTGGATTCATTTCAAATAAACCCCATCATCAGCCTTCATCCTAGCTAGTTAGTATTTCACAATGTTAATAACTGCCTCACTGAAATATTTTCTTCTTGATTTTTGAGAAACCATGCATTGAAGTCTCCTACTTCATTAGTCTTTTTTCCCAAAATCCTTTCATGGACCATCCTCATTACCTCAATGTCTAGATGTCAGAATGTCTTATAACTAAATCCTCAGACTTCTTCTATTCTCTATCTATATTCATTCTTAAGTGAGCTCATCCAGGCTCTCAATTTTAAAACCATTCATGACCTGATGATTATATTCATTTTTATACTTCTTTAAAGATATACTGTAAGAGTGGAATAAAATTAAGAAAATAATGTAAGCAAAGTGATTCCCAAAACATTTATATTACATGCTAAATATATGTTAGGTCTATTTCCTTCACTTTTAAAATCATTCTTGAATCCTCACAGTCATTTATTTGTTTGACAATATAAAATGTGCTGTTAGCCATTAATCTAGCCACTCAGATAAAAGTTCTTAGAATCTGATAAATCATTAACAAGTAATTATAGTGTAATGGAAAATGTGCCTGAGAACAGACGTTCAATTAACACTTAGTGAATAAATGAACAAATGGTTAAGTGAAAAGCTTGGTCTATAATATATATATATCTAGAAAGATATATCTAGAAAGATATATCTAGAAAGATATATCTAGAAAGATATATATATATCTTTCTAGAGATTTGAGTTTAAAATGGTCATTCATTCTATATCAGCAAAGATTAAAAATTCCAAGTATGCAAATATTAGCACAATACACTTATCTATGTGGCTAAAATAGAGAAGGGAAGACTTGGTAGATAGAAAGTAGAACACGTAGACCCTCAAATAGTAGAATGGCATCCTAGTCTTGGTGCCTTAAAACAAACAAACAAACAAAAAATTTCACAATGGAAGATACTTCAATTTATTTTCTTAAACATCCAGTTCCATTTCTGGCAGTATATACAAACTGTTCCACAAGAAACTGCCATTAGCACAAAATAAAAAATCTCATAAGACCTCCAAATACCCTTTGACTATTTACTGAGTTTCCAATAAGAACGTAATTGTGAGATAAGGCAAAAGCACAACATACTGTCCTGATATTTTACCAATTTCAGAAAAAATAAACATCATTAAAGTTAACCTAAAAATATTATATCTACCTATCATCATTTATCTTTACACAGAAAGCAATAGTTGCCTATCCAAAAGGGGAGTGTGATTGATCATGTATTCTCAAATTACCCATGAATGGTTTTGAACAGATGTTTGATTAATGACAAATGGGCCTTAAGGGAAATACAATCAGCTTGGAAAAAAAGGCATATATCCAACTTCTATGTTTCAGAAAAACTCATTTGAAACTATTTTCTAATCTTAAATTTCTAAGTAAACTTGATAAAATAAATATTTTTTAAAAGCTTTTAAAATTAGATTTAAATGAATCCTCTAAAGGCTATGATTACAGTTTTAAGTAACCCACTAATCAACTCTTCAAATTTTATGACAATAATATTATTGGCAAGATTTGGCAAAGTGGTTGATGGCATCAACCACAAAGCCTTATATAAGTACGTATTATCACATTAAGGGCATACAGTTCTAATTTTAAAGTTCACTTAGTTCTGACCTTGAACTGATTTGATTAATACTTTTTCTTGTAGTGGTTGTATTTCATTTCTTACAACACTCTGTGGGAACAGAGAAAATATTTCATTTATAATTGAAGGCTCTAAGTATCTAAGATTAGCATTATTAGCACCAAAAACTGTAACATTATCTCTTAGATATGCTCCAGAAAGTAGGGTAGAGGAACGTTCTGTAGCAGTTTCATATAGTGTTTTCAAAAGGAACCCAAGAATGTCATAGCTCAATAGATCACCGATTACTGAAATGTTTCTGCTGAATTAATGTTAAATGTTCTTTTACCATAGAATTGGACACTTAAAAATATTCACAATCACACTGGCACACAAACACCACCGCCACACACAATAAAGTCGCATTATGCCATGAACTTGTTCTCACTCTACCCACCCCATTTTGGGGGTTGCTGTTTTATTATTTCATGTTATTGTATATTTTGTAGCTTCTTCATTCTTACCATGAGATCTGTTTAATGGCACATTCAGAAAATCAACTAACCAAACCTTAAATGCAAATGGCATGTGCTGAAACCACAAAGTATGCCTAAGTTTCTCTTAATTATGAAAGTGGACCTATGGATATGTTTGCACACTCATACACATACATGAATTCTTTTCTTGGGTCTAACAGTTCATAATTCAAATGTTTAGAAGAATCTAAAAATCCCTCAAGGTTTTTTTATTGTTTGACTTAAAAGTTTGTATAATATTAATATGTCTTATAGAATATTCTCAGAGAGGAGAGGAGGTAAATTGTGATAATCTAACCAGAGTCCAGTTTTCTTATCACTGTTTCAGAAACATCAGAATAGTAGAAACGACTCCCCTTACTGCACTCTGGCACAGGTCACCCTAGCTTCTTTCTCTACCTGCTGAGGTAGCTGAGCATGCCCAAGATCTTATATTCAAGAACAACACTATAAAGAGTTACTGACTCAACATTAGCAAAACCTATAGAAATAGTCAAGTTCAACATTTCTTCACTACCATCTGGAACAATGCTCGCCACTCCTCTCCTCCTCACCAGGCCGAGCCCTGTCCCTCCTTTGAGCCTCTCTGTGGCTTCTGCTTCTCTAGAACTCATTCATGATTGGCAAGTGCTCTTCCTATGAGTTTAGTTAGAATTCTCTGCACACCTATATGCCTTTCTCAGGATATTTACCAAGTGATATTAGGTAATCCAGATGTCAACTGACTACTCCTCCCCATAGTTGAATCACACTTTTTCTTTTTCAAAAAAAATCCCACTGTAAATCAGTTTACATCACACACCCCAGTAACAACTTTCAAATTCTGCTTGGAAATCTGTATTCTAAAGCCACTTTCTTTCCCATCCTCCTTCTGGTCACACCCTGACCTCCAGATTTCTTGGGTCTGTCTTATGCAGAACAATTCCACTTTCAGGCATTACCAGATGCATTTTGGTGTTTGGCAAAACAATGTGGACAAGTCCTGCTGGGGGTGAGGACAATGGAGACACAAAGACCTGACTCCAGGGACCAGGTTCAGTGACACAGATCCACTTTATTCAAGAAGTAAGCAAGCTTATATAGATAGGTTCAGCCTATAGGGTGTTACAGCGTGTTCCTCAAAGCCAGTGGCTGAAAAGATCAGGGAGCTGTGTGGTTGGCCCTAAGTCACTTCCTTATAGTGGGCGAGCTTCCTTCCTGGGTATGCCCAGGAGGCTTCTGGGAGCTGAAGTATTCTCACAGCATTGCATCAGCCACAGCTGCTAGGAATGCACTGTGCACTCCACCCACATCTACCCCTTCTCTTTTAATTAAGGCCAATTGGATTTGATGAATGACAGCTTGCTATTGTTGTAGCTTCCGAATGCTACACATTATGCAAGGGAACCCTAGTAGAACTAAAACAACTATAATACCTATTATACTATATGCTAATATATTAGCTGAATTAAACAATGAGGCAAGCTTCTGTAATGTTTGACTACTTAGGAAATAGAACGGGGGTCTTAAACTGGGGATTCCTCCTAGGGGTCAGGATGTCATTTCCCTCCCATTGTGTTACAGAGACCTTCTAGGTGCCATTAAACACAGTTCCATTTTGATTGTACAAAATGGATGTAGGTTAATGCATGCCCCCTTCCCACAAAGGTCCCAACATCCAAACACAAAACGAATGGCTTGCCGTGGGCTGCGTACTGCATATGGTTGCAAGGCACATTACACAATTTACAGCAACATGACAAATCATACAATTTCAACAATTACAGAGATACATTTTACCAGTCTCTGAGCACTTTGCCAAAAGTGCAAAATGTCCTCGGCCTTCTTTCTAGCTATGGGAAAAGCTTCCCGGGGCAGGGGAAAGGCCTCCAGCAAAGCCGCCCCCCCGCCATCATAGTATTTCACATTGTCCAAAATCCATAAGTCCATCCAGCAAAGGAGCCAGTACTCCCTCAGTCATAGTCCAGGAATCAGTCCATGCACATGAGGCCTCAGCCAACCCCCTCATTCCTGCCATGCTGGCAGGTCTTACACTGTCCCAAAGAGGAGCATGTGGCAATGGCAGTCAGTATGTCCATCTCTGCTCTGGAGAGCATGATGGCATTCACCCCTATGTTCCAAAATGTCAGTGAACCCACCAGCGGCTTAGCAGGCACTCCCTGCCGTTCCAGCGGCCACTTGGCAATGCAAGCCTGGCTTCTGTTCATCTTCCCGCTGCAGCTGCCGCCGTTTACCTTCTGGAGTCTGTGAATCGCAACTCTGGCCCAGTTCTCCTCATCCTCCAAAGATGAACTGAAAACATCAGCTCATGCTGCCGGGCTCGAGCCCTGGGCTGCCACTGCCTGCGTCTGGGAGTCAGCGGTCACTATAGCACACATAAGCAAGAACAGAGCACCAGGGCCTGGGGCCTGTCAGGGGCAATTCTCCGGGCCCGCCCCACCAAAGCCTCCATATTCCCCCAGGTGATGAGGCACACACACTGGCCATGAGATCTTCTTCTGGAGCACTGAGGACCTTCTCCCCTCAGGCATAGTTGGTGTGGAGAAGGCCAGGGCTGTGGCTTTGGACAAGTGAAGACTGAACCATTTAGTGGGTGCCCAAGAAACCCTGTCAAGCAGGTTGGAGGGTTCCTGGGATCCAAATTGCTGAAAAACACAAGCATAGCCTCTCTCTTGTGTTAGAAGAGGGTGTGATCCCTGCCACTGTGCCGTGGCTGGGTCCTTTCAGCATCATTTCAGAGAGAGAGAGGCGAGGGAGAGAGAGAGTGAGAGATACAGAAAAATAGACAAGACAGACAGAAAGAAAAAAGACACATGGGGCGTATAGGCTGGCCCATGGGTCTGCAGCAGGAACATGTGTTGGAGAAAATGGCATCTGAGAGGCTGGGGTGGGGCACTGAGCCCCGGCTGGGAATGCGGAAGTAGCAACTTCCCCTTTTTCCGGTGGCAGAGCTGATGGCACGGTTAGCAATTCAGTTGTTTTCGTTTCTGCGCACTCAGCCATGATTTTGTCAAACTTGGAGGCTAAACTACTTTTCTTCTCAGTGGAGGGGGGTGAATAGGGAGGTAGGGGCTCCCCAGAGAGAGAGGCAGCCTGAAATATCTTTGGCACTGGTAGAGGGTTCCCAGGAGGAGCACTGGTCAGGCAGGCATGTATTGCTAGCAGGGTAGGAATGAGGCCGAGAGGGAAGGTTTGCCGCCCATGTACTTCGGCCTAATGGATGTGCCAGGAAGCTTGGGCCCAAGTATCTGGGTCCCAGAGAGGCGTGACCTGGAGCCAAGGATTGAAACCAGAGAGGATCTCCCAGTAAGTACAAAGATCCTTTTCACTAACTTTAAGTTGCCTACTCTGCAATAGGGCGTACAGGGCTCGAGCCTGTGGGGCTCAGGAGTAAAGGAGAAGGTTTTCCATTGCAGAGGGTCACTCACCCATCCCTTGCTTGCTGGTTAGGTCCCTGCCCCATGTTGGGCGCCAGTTGTGGACAAGTCCTGCTGGGGGTGAGGACAATGGAGATGCAAAGACCCTACTCCGGGGACCAGGTTCAGTGATGCAGATCCACTTTATTCAGGAAGTAAGCTAGCTTATATAGATAGGTTCAGCCTATAGGGTGTTACAGCATGTTCCTCAAAGCTAATGGCTGAAAAGATCAGGGAGCTGTGTGGTTGGCGCTAAGTCACTTCCTTATAGCGGGCAAGCTTCCTTCCTGGGTATGCCCAGGAGGCTTCTGGGAGCTGGAGTATTCTCACAGCATTGCATCAGCCACAGCTGCTAGGAATGTGCTCTGCGCTCCACCCACAAAACAAGGTCCCACAGAAAACAGTTATCACGCTCTCCAGAAGGCAATTTATTCAGCCTAGTGTCTCCTGATTATGTTCTGTAAAATCTTTTCCCATATGATAAAATAAAAGTAACATCAGAATTTGCAGTTTGACTGATCAGGGAGTGGCACAGTGCATAGAGTGTTGGCCTGGGACACAGAGGACCCAGGTTCAAAACCCCAAGGTCGCTGGCTTAAGCCCAAGGTCACTGGCTTGAGCAAGCAGTCCCTGGCTTGACTGTGGCCCCCCTTCCCCCATCAAGGCACGTATAAGAAAGCAATCAATGAACAACTAAGGTACCACAACAAAGAATTGATGCTTCTCATCTCTCTCCCTTCCTGTCTGTCCTTCTCCCCTCACTAAAAAAAAGAGAAAAAAAATTGCAGTTCTTTGCTCTGGAGTTCTACCAGTTTTGAGTCAGCTACTCTTATGTTTCTACTTTGTCTGCTCTCCTCCATTTCTACAGTAAATGGTGTTCTCCATCTATACTCTCTGCATGCCTTTCCTCTGCCTTAAAGTATTGTTTACTCGTGGCATCTGCTTCCCTGGTGACTTTACCCCATGTATTATATGACCATGACCTCTGATTTCTCAAATTCTGCTCCCAGTACAGCCTACCTCAACTGTTCTAAGAAGGCTGACAGCTCCAGGTTATCTTTTAAATCTGGTCTCATCCTAGCTCATGGTCAACATGGAGAGTTGCCTGCCCTTTGTTCGAGGCCCAGCCCCAGTACTCCACTCAGCTATAGTTTGATGATCCTATGGTCCAAAGACAGTCACCCAGACTCACTCCTTTTCACAGCCATTGCTGTCAGCTCAGTTCATTTAGATTGGGTTGGAGGGAAGCAACTATTAAGATTATTGTGAATTATGCTCACTGTAGTTCCTTCTTCCCCACTGCACTAAATATGTACATTCCAACCCACACACCCTTCCTGAGCCAATGCGCCCATCCCCCAGCTCCTGTGAGTATGGCTGTTAAAGGCTTATAGCTGTCCCCCTTCTCCTGGGAACACTCCTCAGCTGACAGCAGCTGCTTTACCTCACAGGCTACTGCCCTTTTTTGCTCTTGTTGGCCTTCCTTATCCTGATTTACTTACTCTCTTAACAGATTTTATCTGAAGAGCAATCTCTTAAAGAATCTGCATCTAAATTCTCTCAGGCTCTGCATCTAAGGAACATAATCTCAAAACTGTTAAAATAAACAGCTTCCTTTGTAACTCTACTGGACATAAGTAATTCTGTCAGCTACTTGTGATAGTAATAACTTTGCATCTATGTTTTAAAATCCAGAGTTCAGGCCCTGGCCAGTTGGCTCAGAGGTAGAGCGTCGGCCTAGCGTGCGGAGGACCCGGGTTCAATTCCCGGCCAGGGCACACAGGAGAAGCGCCTATGTGCTTCTCCACCCCTCCGCCGCACCTTCCTCTCTGTCTCTCTCTTCCCCTCCCGCAGCCAAGGCTCCATTCGAGCAAAAATGGCCTGGGCGCTGGGGATGGCTCTGTGGCCTCTGCCTCAGGTGCTAGAGTGGCTCTGGTCGCAACATGGCGACGCCCAGGATGGGCAGAGCATCGCCCCCTAGTGGGCAGAGCGTCGCCCCATGGTGGGCGTGCCGGGTGGATCCCGGTGGGGCGCATGCAGGAGTCTGTCTGACTGTCTCTCCCTGTTTCCAGCTTCAGAAAAATGCAAAAAAAAAAAAAAAAATCCGGAGTTCAGATTCTGTTTTGATTTCAGACATGCTGTCATTCAAATGGAAATACATAATTGCTTAATTCATCTGCTGAGATAATGTGCATGAGTTGGTGGTGAAATTAAATGAACTATAACAGGTTTAGGATTGTATTTATATAAATCATATACTTTTTACAAATCAAATTTCCAGTGCTCAAAACTATTTTCTGGGATATAATTGACC